>NW_027508866.1:545000-642500 GCF_051911475.1 Siphateles boraxobius
TTTTAGGTAAAAAAAAAAAAAAAAAGTAATCATTTTACACATACCCTACATTATTGCTGCTCCTCTATGCCACGCCTTTCTGAAACACGTCGATTTCGTTCTGAAAAGAGGGCTATGCTCTGATTGGCCAGCGATCCAGTGCATTGTGATTGGCCCGAATACCTTGCGCATGTGACGGAGATGTCACGCCTCTTGCCATATTTGGAACATTATCTCCCAAAGCAACAATGACAAGTGATAATGTCGGTACTACCTTATCAATTCGAGCCCGAATCTGAACCGGAAAATGCAGATGTCCAAGCTGACCGATCAACTTAGCAGGCGCGACTGGACCAGAACGTATCAGAAAGTAGACAGTAAATGAAGAGGTATTAGCGTATGCTGTGTGGCTGACGTCCAGTGTCGCTAGCTGAGCAGAAATACACAATCATGTTTCTCTTGGTCCTCTCAAAGTTGCGTTTGTTTTTTCCTCAGCGTAAAGGTTAAGATGTCCATCTATCACTGTTTTCCATGTTCATAGAGTTAGTTTCTGGAGTAAATATATAGGCTATAATCTGTGTGTTTACACAGCTTTTTTAAAAAATGGCGGGTGCTGGTGTATCGCGTGCGTTCGGCCAACTAACGTCACTGGTAGTTCCTATAGTGCTGGTTTAGACCTGACTCTGAGGTTGGAACTAAATGAGTTCCTCCAAAAGGATTTCCTAGAACTAAAGAACTATTTCCCATTCCCAGTTCCTGTGGTGTGAACACGCCAAAAAAACGTGTACTTCTACGTGTACGCCATTACTTCTAGGAACTATAACATTTTTCCAATGGTTCGAAAGCCGCCTAAATTCCTGGAGCTACCTGGTGTTAAAGTAACTTTGCAATCAGTAACTTTGCAGCTACATGTAACTAACTCTCATTCTAGTATTTGTAGACTCTCTGCTTAATATCTGCTGACTCTTTATTGTGATGCTCCTCAACCGATATTATACTGACTATAAGTAACTTTTCAACTACATATCAACTTATTCTAACCCAAACCCTGACCTCACTGTCTACTAATACTCAAATGATGTCAGGATTTCATGTGTTTAGTCTTCTTGGACTTTTATTTTAGTATTCTTTTGTCTTGCTGTGCCTGTGTTTAGTTCCTGTTTGCCTTTGTTTCTTAGTTACCCTTGTTAGTCTCCATAGTGTTTAATCAGTGTCACCTGTGCCTTGTTATCCTCTTGTTAGCCTGTGTATGTATTGTATACCCCGTGTTTCAGTCGTTGTCTTTACACCTCAGTGTAAAGCTGTTGCGTCTCCGGTGTCATCATGTTTGGATTATTGCCATCGGCTCCTTGTTTAGATTATCTTTGTTTTTGTGTGTTCATGGAATAGAGACTAATTGCTAAAGATCCTCACCTCTCCTCGTCCCCTACAAATGACTGCGGGTTGACATGCAGTCGCAAAGTTACTTGTAGTGGAATGTCTAAAGTGGACCATTGAAATATAGCACAACTAAAGATTTCACTAAACAAAATAAGGAATCCTTAAAAAATGTGTAATTATAATAAATGCTACTTGAGCATCAAATCATCATATTATACTGATTTATGAAGGATCATGTGACACTGAAGACTGGAGTAATGATGCCGAACATACAGCTTTGATCAGCATTTCACAATATTAAAGTTTTTTTTCTGTTTCAGATAAATGCAATCATTGTTTTAAAAACATAAAAAAATCTTACTGAGCCCACACTTTTGAATGGTAGAATGTGTTAATTATAGTAGAGGCATGAAGTACTCAAAGAGGATATGAGTGCTCAATCTAATTTTTAAATAAATTCTGATATGTTCATGCCAAAACAAATGTTATTAAAATAATATCAAATAAAATAACAAAAATAATCAGATCACTGTAGTGACTAAATAGTTAGTGAATGTTTTGTATAACTATGAGGGGAAACTTCTGTTCACTTCCACTAATGTAATCGCTTTCAGATGATGTTTTTTCTCCTTTAAGTTGACTGTGAGAAGCATTTGCCTTGATTATGATTCACAGTCTTGTCTTCACTGTTTTTAACCACATTACTGTGCATAATGATGACATTTTGCTGAATGTTACCTAGGCCTACACGTTCTCATGAAATGCGTATCTATAGCACGGATTGTATTTATTGTGCAATTTTTACGCAGAAATGAGTTTTTACGTGCATGTGATACGCACTGTAACCCCCTTGGGTAGGATTAGTGGTGTGGAGTACGTGCTTATTACACGCCATTAAATGCGCCTCATACGCACGCGAAAACTGCGTATTATACGCACGGAAGAAAAAAAAAACATTTCTGTGTAATTTGCACGATAAATAGGCAACAAATCATGTTATAGATACGCACTTTCATGAGATTGGGCTGATTTTGTATCTAAAATCTTACAAATAAATGGTGCAATAACTTACAGGGAACCTCCAATTGAGCTGTGATTAGTCCTTTGACAAAAAGTAGGCTATTGTTGCTAGCAATTTTGGATGAATGTACTCCCGCCTTGTTAGAGTTACACCATTCAAATTACTACATTACAATTCAAACACCCACACGATCTTATAAAATCTTATTAAACTTTAAAAAGGGGGAGAGAGAGAGAGAGAGAGAGAGAGAGAGAGAGAGAGAGAGAGAGAAAATCGCGAAAAAAATAGTAAATCAGTTGTCGTATACGGTATGAAACAGCTTCACAAACAGTCTTTAAAACCACACAGTATCATAATTTCTGTCTTACAATAATTCAAATAATTACAGAAGTACAGGAATAAAAGTTTTTAGTTCAGATATAAACACTAATGTCTACAGTAGCGATCAAAATCGCCTTTTGAAAACAACATGACAAATAAAGATTGTATCCATTACATTGTTAGGCCAGTAGGTGGGGACAAGTGACTGTTACATTTTTTTTTTTTCATTGAATCATTCATTCAAGAGATTTGTTCAAAAATGCTGATTCATCTAGTAAACAAGTGAAGTCTTCGGGGCTGCTTACACGACACCGTTTTCAGCTAAAAGCGTAAAACTTTTTATGCGCTTTGGCCGTTCGTTTACACGACAGTGACGTTTTGACTGCCTGAAAACGCTAACTTTTGAAAACGCTTTTCAGAGTGCAAGATTTTGAAAACGGTCTCTGTGTGAACAACAAAAGCACGAATATTTGAAGACGATGACGCCATGCACACGCGTATTACGTGTTCAGTCTATAGTGTTTCATCGCCATCTAAAGGTTTGGCAGCAGAATACAGCGTTTTTAGTCGCGTTCGCAGATTTGTGTGAATGTGGATCGTTTTGACAATGTACCCATTGAACCCAAAGAAAAAAACGTCTCTGTTTTAAGCATATCGTTGTCGTGTTAACGTACCCTAAATAAGCGAGTCATTAAATCATTCATTTCAAACTGAATTTAAAAAATACATTTCAAATTAATTAAATATTTTTTAAACAGAATGCAGCAAATTTACATGTTGTCAGAACCTCTTGTAAATTACATGTTATTTTGTTCAGATGTCTATTCAGAATCCTGAGAGAATAAAAAAAAAGCAAAATGTATCCGGAATCGTGCAGTTGCAGTTTGAGTGAATGCGCGAGCAGTCGCATTGATAAACGTGCTCTCTGGCCTCATGCATCAGATGTATATTTGCCTTGGCACGGCAGGAGAGCTCACATGTTTAATCCTGACTGATGTCGAGTGTAAACACAATCAGAGATTATGTAAAAACATTTTAAGGATTATGTAAAAGAGCAATCAGCCAGCTGAGCCACTTGGCTCACACTCACAGACTCAGTGTTTAACTGGCTTCTTCATCTGGAATTAATAGTTAGTCGTATTAAAAATGCATTTTCTTCCCAGTGAGCGGTTCTTCCATATCTCCACAGATGTTGAAATCACAACGCTACTGTACGGCTCTATACAGTGCAAAGCCGCTTCTCTCCTATCCTGCATTTCTCTTTGGAAGAGCGGGAATTTCTCACTTTTGGCAAACGATGGGCCTGGAGTTCGCTCTCTCATCTGTCGGGTGTTTGCAGAGATGCCTGCTTAGACCCAAATCCACGCTTAATTTTGTGATATGAACTCATTTCCTTGCGGTGGTCTCTGGGTTTTGGTTAATGTAACCCGAGCGCAGGCAGGACTGGGGAACTCTGGGGGATGAAAGCGGCCCCAAAGCCCTAGAATTAACCCTTCGGGTCAACGGCATCACTCGCCACTATTTAAAGTTAAACTTTAATTTTTTGCATTGCCAAATGAAAAGAAAAAAATATCCCTGAAACAGATTACAAAGGTCACCTGAAGAGATTTACAGATAATTAAATCAATTGGCAAGACTCAACCCAGAATAGTCCTGTAAAGAAATTCCTCAATTATTGGAGTCACATTTAACACTTTCTCCCCCTTACACGCCATTGTTGTCAGTTTGACATTCATTCAATTCATTCAACCAGAAGATCTGGTTATGAAAAATAACTGCAGTGCAACTGGTAATGTAAAGAAATAAGCCACCAGAGATCATATATCATTTAATATAACAATTTATCTCATGTCAAATTGTTCCAGCCTGTGTGTGTGTTTTTTTTTTTTTAAGTTGCCAGCCATCGTTTATGATCATTTTCATAAAACGTTAAAGGCCTCCGGAATACATTTTTGTATGGAAATTTAAATATATCAAAAGATAGAACAAAGCCTTTGCTTAAAAAAAATAAATAAAATAATTTTAGCTTCATACTTTCTTTTTCATATGAAAGCATGTTTCCGCCATGAAATAAAACATTTATTAGATAATTGTGACTTTTTTCTTTTCGAGTGCGTGATATAGAACCCACAACTGCGTGAAAAGAAGAGTCAGAATTGCGAGTTTATATCTTGAAATTCTGACTTTATAACATGCAATTGCAACTTTATATCATGCAATTGCGAGAAAAAAAGTCTGAGTTGTAAGATAAAAATGACCTTTCGCAATTACCTTTTTTTAAAATCGCATATTGCTGTCCTATTGTTAGTTTAACTGCTTCTATTGTCCTCATTTGTAAGTCACTTTGGGTTAAAATACATGCAAATTGTAAATCAGTGGTGGAAACAAGCTTCCATATTTTCATACATTCTTTTTCATATTCAGAACGATGATTAAAACACCCATCAACACCCTAAAGCTTCACAGTCCTAACACATTTCATTCAGTAACTAGGCAGTTTTGATTTATATGCTGTTTAATGTTGAACATCATGTCATTTTACAAGCAAGCAATGCTTTTATCGCTTGTTTTTGCTTCTTCATCACCTGTGTTTTGATCAAGAAATTCTGTACTCTTTCAGAAGATGTGTAATAGCGCCCCCTACCGTATTACAGTGAAAACATGGATTGCAGACAAACTCTGTTGACGGCGGGGAAAGAGTTAAATGTTTTCAAAAAGAAGTCTCTTCTGCTCATCAAGGCTGCATTTGTTTGTTCAGAAATACAGTAGAAACAGTAATATTGTAATATACTATTACAATTTTAAATATTTCAATTTAAAATTGATTTCAATTTTAAAATATATTCGATTATTTATTTTGGACTCATTTTTGCAGTAATCTCAGTCTCAGGACTCCACGGGTGTCCCGCTCACAGGATGTTCTGCTCACACCATTTGTCCCTCTGTGACGGGGCCCCGGGGACTGATGAACAACTGCTCCCTCACCGCAACTCATTCTGTGTGTGTGTGTGTGTGTGTGTGTGTGTGTGTAAGATATACCTCCCTCAGCTCATGTCCGGCCTGCAACCAGTCACTCACATGAGATCAGCCAATAGAAAACAACAACCACCCAATCAATTCCCACAAACAAAATCAAGCCCCGCCCACATTTGTTCTTGTTCCAGAAGCTGTTTCACTTTGATATATGTCACAATAGTGAAGAATGGACTCTTAGTCACTAGGCTATAGGAAAAAATGTTATCGCTACTTGTATTTCATGCCGACTTTAAATATGAGAATAATCAGGGTTTATGTGATGATGTCAATGTGGCATTTGTGGCACACTGTCGATAAAACACTAAATACATTAACGTGTAAAACATGTACTGTAAATATCTTACTTTAAGCATGTTTTCCATTCATTTTAACAAATTGAGAAATGAGCCAACATTATATTCTATAATAGCATGGTACAAATGTTCATGTTTGTGTGGTTAGCAGATGAATCACATTTTGATTAGACTCACAAGATTGTTTAACGTTGTAATAGTTATGTGAACACAATATTGGCATCAGAGACAGAAGTGATGATTTCACCACATAAAGCCAAATATTATGATTCATTTGTCAGTGATGCTGGTTCTGTAGTGTGTGTACATGTGGAAATGCCTAGTTATTGTACATAACACAGTCATAAATTTGCCCAGTCACCTTTACACACACACACACACACACACACACACACACACACACACACACACACACACACACACACACACACACACACACACACACACACACACACACACACACACACACACGCACGCACGATAGAGCAGAACAAAAAGATAGACTGCTAGACACAAGACAACCAATTATTTTTATTTCTATTTTAATTTTGTATTTCAATTTTTTGAATAACATATTAAGTGTTTAACATTTTTATTTTGTAGAAGGACAAATGAATACAAAATTATTGTGTCTTATTCGTAGAATTATGTGATCAGTCACATTGTAGTGCTTGCAGTTGTTTCAGTAATATCTTTTAAGTTAAATTGATATCATGTGTGCAAACCTCGGAAAAACACAGCAATACAATTTAGGTTTAATAAATTCAAATTTTAAACCTAAAAATGTTAGGTTTTTTTTAGGTTTTTAATTAAGATTTAAAAAACTAAGGTTTTAAACCTTAAAATGATAGGTTTGATAAAGTAAGGGCCGTCACACACACTGTATTTGTCACAGATTCATGCAGACTTTTATTATGTAGTGTTTCATGTCTTTGTTTCCTGTGTAGGATTGTAGTCCCTTTGTAGTCCATGTGTTTCATTGGTTCCCTTGACTGTTTCCCCACCTATCTTGTCTGTGTATAAACAACCCTGTTTCAGTCAGTGTTTTTCAGTTGTTCTCTTTGCATGTTGTAAATCTTTTGTGTTTTTGTTTGCTTTGGTTTTCCCCTGTATGAATTACCTTTCCGTTTCTTTAATAAATGCTGTAGCAAATAAGCCTCAGCTTTTCCCAGCAGAGCAACATTAACTCTCAACAATCTCTCACTTCGCCTTCATTGATTAACCTGCAGTTTCTCGTCTCAAACACACTGTCTGTGAGCTGAAGTAATGATTAAATGTGAACGGCATGCCTTCACACCTCCGCTGATATACCTGCAGATTTACTAGGGCTAAATGTGTTTACATAAACAGCACAACACCGATAACAATCAAAAACTATTATATGAAAAAAAAAGCAAAAAAATAAAATAAAATTACTGCTATTTACATACAATTTTTCTGCTTATTCAGAGTAATCGTTAAAAGATTGTGCATGTAAACACTCAATCCTACACAGGGAAATGTCAGTACATTGTATAGCTACCAAAGGTGGAAAGTAACATATTACAGGTACTTTTGTTACAGCACTTGAGTATTTTTTTTTAAGTATAATTAAATTGTGGTACTTTTACTTTAGTTGAATAAAAATAAAGTATTCAACTTAGCTAATTCTAATTTCCACCAAAAGTATAAAGTAAACAAACAAACAAACAAACAAAAAAGACTAGGGACGATGAAGCAATACCATATATTTGCTCCAAACGCACTATATAACATCACGTGAGTGTTTGAGATAACATCCATGACACAGGAGGCTATGTCGATTAGCTTTGCCTCATAAAGGCACTTTATTCCTATGAAAATAACGCAGATTGGTTTATTGTCTTAAACCTTCATCAGTCCATGTGTTAGTATCTGGATTTTATACAGCTGTTTATTCTGCAATCTCTGGATGCCTTTGTTCAAACTTGCCTAAAGTTGAGGCTAGCCATTGACTTCCAGAGTATGTGTGCCGACAACTGTTTGGTTACTAACAATCTTCAAAATGTCTTCTTTTGAGTTCAGCAGAAAAAAGAAACTCATACAGGCTTGGAGCAACTTGAGGGTGAGTAAATGATGACAATACGTTTATTTTTGGGTGAACTGTCCCTTTAAGGCAGCACGAGCCAACTCTATCTGTCCGATGCATTGCACAAACAGTGTGGGATGAGTTTATGTGTGGAAGTGCAATCCTTAGGATTAGGGGTTTGTAATTATTAACCTTAAGTATGAGCAAATGCCTTATTAAGTGACACTATTAACCCTGTAAAGCCTGCCAAATGAAACAGTAGTAAAACATTTTTTTTTTTAATGGAACGTTTAAAGTAACACCAGGTAACTTTTGCTCTCGGGGTCCCCCTACAGTTGGGAAACAGTATTGTCCTCTACTACTGTCGTAAACTCTGTCATCGTGCATTTGTTGACAACCATGATAGCCCTGAACACTGTAGGAGAAGTTCACATGCAGGTGTTCTGCTTGCGTCGCGTGTGAAATGTCTTCATCCCAGGTACAGTGGCATAATTATATTTCAGCATGTCATATGAATATAATTTCATGGGTTTTATTTTTTTTCCAACGACAAATGATCGCGATGATCACGTTTACAAGCCAGCGTCATTATAGTAGCCTAGTCTATTGGTTGCCGTTTTACTGAATCTATATGATACTTCAATGCAATCTTTGAGTTGTGGATAATAATCATATATCGTCAATATTATAATATCAAGCTACCATAAATGAATCTGCAAATTTTACAAATCGATTTGCATTATAGCTTGAGCCAAGACAAATAAACAAATATCACAGACATGTTAGGTATCCTGAAATATGATTTTGTACATCTTATATATTTACTTGCAAGAATGTAGCCCCTACCAAACTTGTACACGCCGTTTAGACATAGGTTTTCATTTGATTTTTTTCTTTGTACACTTTTTAGGTCAAACATTTGCTATTTCCATTTCATCGATTGCAAAGTTCAAATCAGAACGAGAATGCCAGCGATAGCTAACCATCAAAAACTAGAATATCGTTTACTAGCTACCCGATTGATAGTTCGCTACCCTACTATCATTACTTGATTCATGCAGATAAACGGAGGATAAGATAGCTTACGTAACATAGTCAGGCAGACAAAAAAAACAAACATAGAGGTAGAATGCAAGCAATATACTTACTAGTCCAAAAGCATGACAGCCAAGTCTGCATCGGTCGGGCACCCCTCCTCCTCCTTCAGCTCACGCCAGCGAGAAAACGCTGGCCCAATGTTGATCCTCGTTCTGCCTTCAACGCGATCACTTTCTCTTTTTCTCTTTTTGCTTTGCTCCGATAAAACCTTTGCTTTCTTGTTTTTCTGTGCTGCTTCGGCCATGACTATAACATTTGGCTCGCACGTCCGATTTTAAGGAAGTGGCGATGGTGGTGGAAGTGACGTATATGCCGTAAAGCAGTCGAATTTTGTAGTTCTCTTTGTTCGCCGGTTACTACCCGAAACCCGAAGTTTAAAAGTACGATTAAAAACGCTACAGACCCCGTCAGGCTATGGCAGACATGTCATTCAACCTATTGTAAGTCGATGTACCATCACAAGAGACTTGGAAATATATTATGAAGGTTGAAAAGTTACCTAGTGTTACTTTAAAGGAACTTCTAAAAAAGTTTTTTTTTGTATCATATTTGATACATCTAGTTTTTATGGCTCACATATGATGTAGTGAGATTATGGAGGTCACACTGAAGGAGGGAAAAATCATCTATTTATATGAGTTGTATGATATTTATTTGGCCAATAAGTAAGATGAAATTCTGATAGTTTGTCATGTAAATCAATGAGATCTTTATAAGAGTATAGCGACTACTCACTTAAAATATAGATTGATTTCAGTCTTCACTCTATATCTGCCTATACTATGTCTTAGTAAGAAAATATTTAAAAGCACTGTAGTTTTAGTTTTAAAACTTATAATGCAATGCAATACAATGATGATCGAGAGATGAACAAATAAACCTTCCTAAAAAGTCTGATGATCATATTTGAGACTCACATTTGATTTTCTTTAAAAAAAGAAAAAAAGATAATCAAGTAAACCTATTTTGATTCGATCCAGAATTCACAGTAAAATAACACGATGACCTGAAGGAGAGTGTTTTTAAAATTACACTAAAATGCCTTTTACTTGCTAAAAAAGAATAAACTTTCAATCAGACAACAGAAAGTGTGTAGGAGACTGTGTGCAACAGGGTTTTCAGCGAAGTTTTCATGAAGTTAATAATGTAGAGGATATGATATGATACAGTAGGCTTTAAAGGATTAGTTCACTACAGAATTAAAATCTCCAGATAATTTGCTCTCCTCCACGTCATCCAAGATGTTCATGTCTGTCTTTCTTCAGTCGAAAAGAAATGAAGGTTTTTGAGGAAAACACTCCAGGGTTTTTCTCCATATAGTGACTTCAATGGAGTCCAACGAGTTGAAGGTCCAAAAGTGAGTTTCAGTGCAGCTTCAAAGTCTCGACACAATCCCAGACGACGAATAAGAGTCTCATCTAGACAAACCAGCTGCCATTTTATTAAAAAAATAAACATTTATATACTTTTTAACCACAAATGCTCATCTTGTTTTCCTCAAAAACCTTCATTTCTTTTCGACTGAAGAAAGAAAGACATGAACATCTTGGATGACGTGGGGGAGAGTAAATTATCTCGAGATTTTAATTCTGAAGTGAACTCCTTTAAGTGTAAAAAACAGACTATACACTTACTGCCAGGTGATACAATATGAATTATCTCATCAAAAGAAAAAATTGGCTTCCTCTGTTCATTTTGTGTGTAAGTAGCAGCTCACCGATATCTACTGAAATCTGTGCTCATTTGCAAACTGAAAGACAATTTGTCTGATGATAAAGGGCAGAGGACTGACATGATCAACCCTGTCATTTGCAAAAGGTGAAAACTTTTTTCATCTTTTGAATCTAACGTCTACATAGACAGTCGCCCTTCAAATGGCAGCATCTAAAATAAAACATCATAAGTGTTACGTACTGGCAGGAATGAAGCAGAGAGTGAATCCAATCGCAAGCACTTTATTTAACAAACTAGTAATCCCGAGGGAACTCAGAACAGGAACACGAAGACGAAGACAGGAATAGCAAACATAACAACATCAAGAACTCACAAGGACTGAACTAAAACACAGGGTTTAAATACAAAGGAAAACAAGCTAAACAAGATAACGAGGGGGCGTGGTTAAACTGAAACACCTGGGAAGACTAATCAACATAACGGGGAACAGCTGAACATGGGACAAGACACATGGCAGGATCACATGACAAACAGGGAATCACATGACAGACAAGAACAAGGAACAAGACACAAAACCCACACCGTGACATAGCCCCTCCCCTATGGGCGGCTCCCGACGCCCATAAAAAACAAAAAACAATAGTTCAGGAGGGTAGTGAAGCGGAGGCGGTCTTGGGGGAGGGACGGAGGGCCAGGTCCGTGCAGGGTAATAGGACCAGGGCATTGCAATGGCCGACCTGGGTCGAGAAGCGTGGGCAACCAGGGCGGAGCAGGAACTGCAGACGACCAGGGCGGGGCAGGCAGCGCAGGCGACCAGGGCGGAGCAGGCAGCGCAGGCGACCAGGGCGGTGAAGACCCTTCGGGCGGCCAGGGCGGTGAAGACCCCTCGGGCGGCCAGGGCGGTGAAGACCCCTCGGGCGGCCAGGGCGGTGAAGACCCCTCGGGCGGCCAGGGCGGTGAAGACCCCTCGGGCGGCCACGGCGGTGAAGACCCCTCGGGCGGCCACGGCGGTGACTCAGGCGCAGGAACAGCAGACACCGGCTCAGGAACAGCAGACACACACCCTGGCTCGGGCTCAGGAACAACAGACACACACACTGGCTCGGGTTCAGGAACAGACAACACACACACTGGCTCGGGAACAAACAACACACACACTGGCTCGGGTTCAGGAACAGACAACACACACACTGGCTCGGGCTCAGGAACAGACAACACACACACTGGCTCGGGCTCAGAAACAGACAACACACACACTGGCTCGGGTTCAGGAACAGACAACACACACACTGGCTCGGGCTCAGGAACAGACAACACACACACTGGCTCGGGCTCAGAAACAGACAACACACACACTGGCTCGGGTTCAGGAACAGACAACACACACACTGGCTCGGGAACAGACAACACACACACTGGCTCGGGTTCAGGAACAGACAACACACAAACTGGCTCGGGAACAGACAACACACACACTGGCTCGGGTTCAGGAACAGACAACACACACAATGGCTCGGGAACAGGAACAGACTCTGGCTCGGAGGCGGCCATCTTGTCCGTAGACACTGGTTCAGAAGCGGCCATCTTGTCCGTAGACACTGGCTCGGAGGTATTGAGGTGAACTGTCTCTGGATCGGCAGACGTGACTTGAACAGTCTCTGGATCGGCAGACGTGACTTGAACAGTCTCTGGATCGGCAGACGTGACTTGAACAGTCTCTGGATCGGCAGACGTGACTTGAACAGTCTCTGGATCGGCAGACGTGACTTGAACAGTCTCTGGATCGGCAGACGTGACTTGAACAGTCTCTGGATCGGCAGACGTGACTTGAACAGTCTCTGGATCGGCAGACGTGACTTGAACAGTCTCTGGATCGGCAGACGTGACTTGAACAGTCTCTGGATCGGCAGACGTGACTTGAACAGTCTCTGGATCGGCAGACGTGACTTGAACAGTCTCTGGATCGGCAGACGTGACTTGAACAGTCTCTGGATCGGCAGACGTGACTTGAACAGTCTCTGGATCGGCAGACGTGACTTGAACAGTCTCTGGATCGGCAGACGTGACCAGCGGCGAGGACTCTGGGCTGACAGGAAGTACAGGAAGGACTTCCAGGCATTGCGGGACGCGGGAAGTCCTCTTCCTCCTCCGTCTCCGAGAGCGAGAGGGCGCTGGGCTGGACGGGACCAGCGGTGAGGGTTCTGGGCTGGACGGGACCAGCGGCGAAGAGGGTCTTGAGCTGGGCAGGACCAGCGGCGAAGAGGGTCTTGAGCTGGGCAGGACCAGCGGCGAAGAGGACTGAGCGCTGGGCAGGACCAGCGGCGAAGAGGACTGAGCGCTGGGCAGGACCAGCGGCGAAGAGGGCCTCGGCTCTGGACCAGCGGCGAGGACTCTGGGCTGACAGGAAGTACAGGAAGGACTTCCAGGCATTGCGGGACGCGGGAAGTCCTCTTCCTCCTCCGTCTCCGAGAGCGAGAGGGCGCTGGGCTGGACGGGACCAGCGGTGAGGGTTCTGGGCTGGACGGGACCAGCGGCGAAGAAGACTGAGCGCTGGGCAGGACCAGCGGCGAAGAGGGTCTTGAGCTGGGCAGGACCAGCGGCGAAGAGGACTGAGCGCTGGGCAGGACCAGCGGCGAAGAGGGCCTCGGCTCTGGCTGGACGTGGCTGACGTGAAGCTCTGGCTGGACGTGGCTGACGTGAAGCTCTGGCTGGACGTGGCTGACGTGAAGCTCTGGCTGGACGTGGCTGACGTGAAGCTCTGGCTGGACGTGGCTGACGTGAAGCTCTGGCTGGACGTGGCTGACGTGAAGCTCTGGCTGGACGTGGCTGACGTGAAGCTCTGGCTGGACGTGGCTGACGTGAAGCTCTGGCTGGACGTGGCTGACGTGAAGCTCTGGCTGGACGTGGCTGACGTGAAGCTCTGGCTGGACGTGGCTGACGTGAAGCTCTGGCTGGACGTGGCTGACGTGAAGCTCTGGCTGGACGTGGCTGACGTGAAGCTCTGCTGAGACGTGGCGAGGCTCTGGAAGCTCTGCTGAGACGAGGCGAGGCTCTACAGGGCTGACGTGAAGCGAAGACTCGGTAGGCGGGACGGTCTGGACGAACCGAGTCCCAAGCAGGATAGCCTTCTTGGCAACCCGTGCTGACTTCATCGCGGGATCGACCACGCTGGACACCAAACCCGGACGGCTATAGATCGATCTGGTGGGTGGCTTGATAATGGGAGTGACGTAAAGACCAGACTGAAGGGATACTGCAGGTTGACGGAGTTTCTTCTCCTTCATGTCCACAGCAAACAAAGAAATGCTCAAGGAAAGGGCCAGGTCGATATACCGTTCTAGCGTCCAATCGGTATAGTCATCTGGCATCATAAGAGCGATGTCCTCGTCTAGTCCACTCCGGAACAGCTCTATCAGCTGGGCGTCGTCTAGGGATGCTAAATGGCAGCAAACCCAGAAATCCTTCACATACCTTACTATGGGCTGGCCATCTTGTGACATAGACGACAGGTATCTCCTTAGGGCCTGGTTGCTTTTGGCTGCTGGACTCATTTTGGGTGAGTTCTTCTGTTACGTACTGGCAGGAATGAAGCAGAGAGTGAATCCAATCGCAAGCACTTTATTTAACAAACTAGTAATCCCGAGGGAACTCAGAACAGGAACACGAAGACGAAGACAGGAATAGCAAACATAACAACATCAAGAACTCACAAGGACTGAACTAAAACACAGGGTTTAAATACAAAGGAAAACAAGCTAAACAAGATAACGAGGGGGCGTGGTTAAACTGAAACACCTGGGAAGACTAATCAACATAACGGGGAACAGCTGAACATGGGACAAGACACATGGCAGGATCACATGACAAACAGGGAATCACATGACAGACAAGAACAAGGAACAAGACACAAAACCCACACCGTGACAATAAGTAATTGATTTAGGATGATCCACATACGAAGCAACTCTTACTGGCAAACAAGCCCCACAAATACCACTCCTAACAAGTTCTCTTCCGCAAACTGTTTTGAACTCCTGAAATGAACTCCAAACGAACTTCATTTTGGCCTGATTTTGTTCAAAATGATGTCACACTAGTTTGTTCTTCAATTTCAATTGAAGTATATTAGTCTTTTGTATCTTAGAAGGCAGCATAACCAGGATTGTATTTTTAATGTTTAGGCTCACTAGGTTACCTAGAAATTTTTGACTGAATGTGCAGTGAAGTTCAAATCTGTGTGTAAGTGACCATAGCTCATAGAAAAAAAGAGAAAAAATAGTGAATAATCAACCTTTCGTGTTAGCTGGAGTGTAAAAAAAAAAAAAAGAGTCTTTCTGAATACCAACTGTGTGAAAGTCAATGAGTCAACGTGTGATTGCATCCGTCAGGGATGGGAAAAGCAGAATGTGTACGAGTCCAAAAGACAGACTGTTCAAACCCCTCGACTGAGATCGATGTTTACAGGAGTCCTGAGGATAGACAGCTCTCTCATCTATATTACTCTGAGAACATGTTTTGCATGTGTGTGTCGAGATGCCATGCTGCGCTGCCCACTGAATGAATGAGTTATCTCGTCTGTCAACGGCCGTGCGGGGTTAGCGCTCCGCTTGCTGGGTGTGTCAGTCATCGGGCCATTAAAATAAAAAAGATTGGGGAAAAAAAGGAAAATATGCCCGCTTTCTCATTCTTCTCATGGTGTGTATTTCTGTCTGGCCAGGCCAGTGTCAGTCTAGTTTCCCAGACCCGCCTAATGACATTCTCTTGGGACGGAGAAGGCTGCAGATATGCCAGATTTGTGATTTTTAACAGCACCCCATTAATGGGGGCTAGCACGTTATTTTTAGCCAATGATGATAGTTGAAATATATATCTATTGCCCACACAAAATCCCCACACACAGTTTGGATGCTGTCATTTTTGAGCTGTGACTCATGGGGGAGGTGGGAATCTGCGAAGTCTTGGAAGGAAAACGATGACGTGGTCTCTAAAGGCGTCTAAGAGGCCCCTGATAAGATCAGATGTATCTCAAAGTAGCTCTGGAGATGTTTCCTCTGCAAGGGAAACAAGTTTTTAACCTTATTTTGTTATCCTTGACTACAGAGTGTTTTTCACTTTTTGTCAAATCAAATCAAATCAAAATAATTTGGGAATCCAATCCTATTTCAGATTCTATACGTTTTTCTAAATTTTTCGAATGTGATTCACGCATTCGTTTGCATGTGCATTTATGTATTCTGAACAAAACTTCAACGCAGAAAGACCCGGAAAAAGCCACAGCTATAATGTCGCCGGAGCTACTCTGAGTATAATTGTCGTGTTTGCCTTGATGACATACCTAAAAAGAAAACTGACATATTTACAGTCCCCCTGTAGTCAATCATTTTATCCCTTAAAACTCATCTTTAATCACAAAAATTACATATTTGAAAAAAAAAATCCTTGAAAAATTTTTTTTATTCATGTATTAAAATAGCTTGAATGTAACTTGACACCCGTGCCTCATTTAGTATACACGGTTATATGAATATGCAAATGAGCCCCGCCTCCACTCACTCACTCACACAGCTGAGAGATCTGATCTGATTGGTTGCAGGTAGTTTGTGACGTCAGAAACACCAGCGATTTCAAAGTGTGTTTTTGAGACTGTCTTTGGTTCACTGTCTTTGGTTAACAAAAAACATACTGTGTGTGTATATATATATATATATATATATATACACACATATATAAAATAAAATTTGGATTGTATACATTCATTTCTTATTCAAACAAAATCCTATCATCCAGCATCTCCTCTCTTCCTCTTTCATCCTCAACAAAAATGCGTTTTAGGTGGACAGATCAATACGGTACAAAGAACATAAAAGTGCGCCAGATATGCACAGATTATGCACAATACGCTGTATTTAATAGATCATGATGACTCACGAGTTCAGTATTTGCTCTAAATCGGCGCAGATTTGGCTTACACGAACTTCCCCGGTAAAGTGAGTAAACATAATAACACGCCAAATTGGCTAGTGATTTGACAGCGTTACACGCCACAGTGTATTTTTACCCGCATTTGCCGGGTAACTTTCCCCAACACTGCCAACAAGAATATGGTAAAGTATATTTGCCTTACTTAATTTTTTGATCGAGATACTGTATACATTTGAAAAAAGTATTCTAAGTATACTTGGCTGTAGTTGTGCTTATTCTTTTGACTAAAGAAACAATTACATGTAAACTAAATAATGTAGTCAAAATTCACATTTTAAAAGAAAACTTTTATCAACTAAAAAGTGGTCCAATATGGTACTCATATAAGCATACTACTAGTTCATTAATATAAGTATACTTACTGCATTAAAGTATACCTGAAAATAGAATGTGCACTCAAAGTTGCAGCACTATAATATTATCAGGAGTTTGTATATTAAATCACAAGTGTCTCAGGGTATAACCTGAAGAGCCTCTGAAGGGAAAAGGACACATAATATGTTTTTCCTCTGTGCTAGCTAGCTTTTCTGAAACTATTATTTAAATCTTTTTTTTTTTAAAGAAAAATCAAAACCTTGTAACTGTTCCAATCTGATTTATTTGTCTAGTGGCAGTGTCTTATTTATTGTACAGGCTTACTGTAAATTTTCCAATTTTCAAGTGTCAAGCGTAAGCATGCATATTCATTTCCATAAAGTCGTAGCGTAGTGCCCTCTCTGTGCAGTAAGCTGTAATTCAAAGCAAAGCTATAGGCCAACACGTAGTAAGACCCCACCGTTAATGTGAAATGACAGTAAAGGGGGAAGCGTCTCTCTGTGAGTTGCTAGAATGATGGAGGAGAGTCCTGAGAGAAAGAAATCCAAGCATGAATTTCAGTTTGAAAAATGTCTCTGTTGTTCTGGGCGGACAGGAATAGCCATCCCATATCTTTACACCCATTCAATGCTGCAAGATGTACTAGCAATGACTGTACCAAGAAAGGATAAAAAAAAAAAAGTCTGGTTTCCTACTTATGAGCGCATGTGTTTGTTGTGACCGTATAAAGACAAACGATGCCATAGAGACTCTGGAAACCGTGGCAGGGGATTTGAAGAGGAGGACAGGGTTTAAAACAAGCACAGCTTTTCTGGGGTGTTTTTGGAATGTCAAGTATGCCTTTTCTGCTCAGTTTTTGACTGTTCCTCTTTTGCCAATGCTGTTTTAGAAGTAGATGCCCACTTTATTTAGCTAACTTAGTACATAGCTCCAAGTTTATCAGCAAATCCTGCTAAATGGCCTGCTTTGTCAATCCTTAAATATACTGAGAAGAATCAGGACTCCAAGGAAATTCAGTATTTTGGTCGCATGAACTATATGTGACTGTTTCCTGTAGCCTGAAGGCATAAATGACGCAACATGAGAGCCTGGTGATTTTACCGAGTGTGTGAAGAGAATAAACAGTTGGATTTCAACTTTTCCTAAGACATTACTGACCAAACCAGTCCTTACTGATCCGAAGTATATAGACGTTGCTTTAGTTAGGCGCGGATTTAGCATGGATTTGTGTTGTGAATGTCCTGAGACTGAGTTTTAATAAACAGAGTGCTTTTAGTAGAATTAGAGAGGTCAGAAGGTCTTTCAGGATGGACTTTTGAATGGCCAAAAATAAAATTAAAATAAAAAAAAACTTTAGTTCTTAGGACCTCTTCTCTTTTTCAATTGATTATGCATTCAGTCATAGGATCAATTTTATTAGTCATTCTAAAAACCTTAATTAGTCATTCTAAAATCCTTTATTAGTTATTTAATACCAATTTAATTACTAATATTAGTTAATGAATCTAACTCAAGTTAGATCATCTTCAGTGAATATCACAACAACTTCTATAGTCAAATCAGAACAAGAGTGAACAACAAAAACAGTTGGTAGTTGTACTGTTTTGTAACAATTTTTTACCATTTAGTTAACTTACGTGTTTTTTCAGCATTAAGTCGGCTAATTTTTACCATAATACAAAAAAAGTCAAGTTTTTGTTCAAGTCAGAGATCCTGGTTTAGTGCCTTGAATGTGTGCAAAACGTCCGAGAGAAATAGCACCATTTAGTTGGGTTACTCATGAGAAAGGGAGAATATTGAAAAGACAGAGAGAAAGTGATTTATGATTTACCCAAGCTTCAGAAATGATGACTTCTCAACTGCTCTGCAGGGTAATCTTAAGGCAGGCTGCTGGAAATCTAGTAAGAGGCCATGCAGAAGGGGTGAACACATGAGGGATACTTCCTCTGGGAAAGAACAGTGGTGTTATAGGGTGAGGGCCCCTCCAGAGCTACATCTGAGGTCCGGGGCCCAAGGACCACCGCGGCAGTCCACCATAACACAATGACAGAGAGACCCCCTGTTTAAGCCCTGTTAAGAATTATGTCACAATTAATTACAAAAACGTTGACCAGGAAGCGTTTGTGTTGTGCATGCTTCGCTTATGTGTGGTTAGAAGAAGTAGAGTGAAAGTGTCCATTTTTCTTCCTTTCCTGCTCTTCTCCATGCTTTCTCTCTCTGGTTTTCTCAGGAGGTCTTTGCTGGCCGCCGAGTTGCTCAGGAATGTTTGTCTCTCCTCACACCGGTCCCGGGAGGGACGTTGGTAGAGGTCAGCATACCCCCCCCCCCCCCCAACATCCCCTGAGGCTATCAGTTAACTCAGTTAGCATGAGATAGACCCCTCTACACCCCCATCCTCTCTCCTCACAACACCAACACAACATCTCCTCTCAAAGACATTCATCCATTAACACACGTAAACTCTGGAGCAGCACAGACTCATAACCTCTGATTGATGAGGCCTGTGCAGATAAGTCAATAATACTATAGGTGTATTTGCTTGAATTCTTACATGATACAAGTTTGTAGATTATTTTCATTGTTAGAGAATATTCCGCCCTTTTAGAGGAACAGATCACCTAAAAATGAAAACGGTCACCATTCATGCCATTCCAATTCCTTTCCTACTTTATATCATAATTGTTAAAAAGCTAATTCAACAATATATACATATATATATATATATATATATATTCCAAACTTTTTACTGTTGGAGTGCATATATATATTTATGTTCATAAACTATTAGTTAAGTGAAGTTTGAATCTTTACCAAATGCTTGGACCTAATCCAAAATGCTGATTGAAAGGAACTGCGTACTTCATTTCCATAATTTTTTGCATCATGTCATTCACTCTGATTTTTGTTAAGTGTCTCAGTTTGGGAAATGCATTCCTAAGTCGAACAATGACAGGAAATTGATTCTGCCGAGTGGTCTGTGAGTACAGGGGACTTTAGGGAATATTTTAAATGTCACAACCATCTTAGAAACCACTCACCGAACAAATGTGAGCACATATATTTTAAACTGTGTCTCGTGCCGTTCTGACATACGGCAATACAACTACACTGTTGTCAATGAGTAAAAGCACACTACAGGCATCCCTGAAAACTTGTGGAGAAAAGTTTGCCCACAATGATGCAGATCTCTCTTGACATAGTCAACTGGAAATGTCCATGAATAGCATATTTTAACTCTCAAGTCTAATTTTTGCTATCTCGCACTTTCATCGCACAGCTATATAACATAGCTCCCCCTCATCTGTCTATCCTTGCTCCCTCCCCTCTCTTTTTGCCTTCCTGGCTAAAATTTACTCTTCCTGTCGTTCGCCTCCCCTCACAAAGGCTATTTATCAGCCGGAGAGCAGCTCGGACTCCGCCGCTAAGGCATTCCACCCAGCGACAAATCCACTTTATTGGAAATGCAGACAGGATCCAGTCAGAACTGGAGCCAAAACAAGTTTTTTTTTTCTTACTCTGTGCAAGGTTTAAGGTCGTGCGTTATGGATGGCTGAGTTTCATCCGAGTGGAAATTACTTATGCCATATCAGGCAGCCTCACAGTTCAACCGACACAAGCTGGCAGAGTCCTCAACTTGACTCCCATTGGTGTGCTAACGACCCGGGGTGACATGATTTTAATAAAATACTAAATATCTTACTTGCTAGGATTGATAAACATTACTGCAATGCTCGAAAGATCAACAAAAATAAATGTCAACCTTGGACATACTGATCCACTGGAGGTTATCATTGGAAACATCAGCAGTACTTGTTCACTTTTTTCAAATGCAGAAACGTTTGGTGCAAGGTTTAAGATTGTGCGTCATGATTGACTAAATTTCTTCTGAGTGAAAATTACTCATGCCATGTCAGGCAATGTAGAAGTTCAAGTCCCTTTCACATGCTAGCCGAGTCCTCAACGAGACCCCTACAAGCATACTCACAACATTCTTAAAAATAAAGGTTCTTTATGGGCATCAATAGTTCCAAGAAGAACCTTTTATCAACAGTTTATTTCAATGGTCCACTTTAGACATTCTACTAACTATAAGTAATTTTGCAACTACACGTCAACTAGCAGTCATTTGAGTATTAGTAGACTGTCAGCTTAATATGCTAACTCTTTATTCTGATGTTCCTCAATAGACTTTCTACTGACTATAAGTAATTTTTCAACTGCATGTTAACTTATTCTACTAACCCCAACCCTACCATTACTAATACTCTAGTTAGTTGACAAGTACCGAATGCAATGATTGGAAAAACATTTTTTAGTTTTTTGTTTCTGAGACTACCACAGAATATATATGTACATGTTTTATTATTTAGAACACTTCTGTTATTGATTGCTATCAGGATCTGAAGAGAGTTTCAACCAGAACAACAAAACGTGTTTAAGAAAAATATAGTACTGTTCTATTAGAGGTTATCCCTGGCTATCCCCTTGCTTTATCATGTAAGGAGAAGATGTTGAGGAATATATTTTTTCTCACAATGGCATGTGCAGTCAAAATTAGAAACACACAAATGCCAGCGGCCTTTAGGCGTACTTTCTTTTTCTGCGGCTCGATGGCCAAGAATGTTGCTAAGGTCTCTCAACTGATGTCTTGACCCTTAGCAGACCCCTATCTTTTCATAGAGTCTGGGGTCTGCTTTCTGTTTGCGTCTTATGCCTTGAGTTAGGTGCTTTTCGTGGCCTCGCTGTGGTCGGTGACCTTTGGATCTCTCCCACACAACCGCTGCTGTGTCCTCCCCATCCACCTCTCCATGTCCCCCAGTGGCCCCGCTCTGCCCCAGGCACTTTCTGAACTAGATCTTCCAGATCTGTGGGAGAAGAGGGAAATGAGGCTAGGATAAGGAAGATGCTTTTCCCAAGAATAGTTACTCCAGTAGGGTGACAGCAAGAGGAAGGGGCTTAAAAGAGGAAGTACTGGGATTACAAGAACTCCCCTGCAAATCGGAGAAGGACGCCTCACCGTCACCCAGGCCTTCAAGAGGATATTAAAAAGCAACTCATAAACTGGAGGTGGGGAAGAAGTGCAGTCTTCTAGATCTCTGAGATGAAGAGGTCTGAATGATTCAGAGTTTCAGCTGGGAAAAGAATCTAATGGCAGATGTGGCTCTGGGGACTGGAAGAGTTTTGGAATATATCCGCATTACAGTCTCATAGTCATATTCAAGGAAAAGTTTACCCAAATATAACAAGTCTGTCATCAAGCACTCATCCTAGTGTTGTGGCTTATTTTCGTCCGTGGAACAAAAATAGAAGATGAGAAAAATTGAAGCACTTTAATGCTGCTCTTTTCCATATCAATGAAAGCTTTATCTTCACTATATGAAACCACCATACATTAGTTCATATGATATACAACAGCTTTGTGTCAGGATCCAACAAAAATGTAAAAAGCTGTTTACTTAAAAACATTTCCCGCTTCAGTTACAAAATCTCATGTGCATTTACACATTTTAAGGGTACGCTTACATGACAACGATATGCTTAAAACGGAGATGTGTTTTCTCTGAGTTTTCCGTGTACAGACGACACCATTGTCAAAACGATCTTCGTTCACACGGATCCGCGAAATGATTAAAAACGCTGTGTTCTGCTGCCAGGCCACTTGATTGCGATGAAACACTATAGACTGAACATTCTATGAACATACATATCATCTTCAGAGATTCGTTGTTTACACAGAGACCATTTTCAAAAACTTGCACTTTAAAACCAGGTTTCAAAAGATTTGCGTTTTTAGGCATCCAAAGTTTTAGTTGAAAACGATGTAGTTAAATTGCCCTTTCGCATTTGGTTATGAGACATGAAGAACCGTTGCTGTGTTTTGATGCTGACATCATGCTTCTTGATCTGTCAAGTTTTATTGTGCATTCCACCAAAGAATGAAAGTTAAATGTTTGGCATGACATGAGAATGAGTAAGTGACTGTATTTTCATTTGAATTTCAAACTGTTCCTTTAAATTGTATTAAATAAAAGCAACAGACTATTTGTAATTTTCCTCAAAATATATGATACACAGAGCACCATTATGTCTTATTTGCCATTGCCATAACAGCGTATAATGTTCACGGTATGGTCCCCTTCCTCGCCTAACCTGCCGTCACACTTCCATTTCACAAGAGTCATTTATTGCCAGTCTCCCAAATGTAACCGATGCTTACAGAAGGATATTACTCACACGCCACAACCCTGCCAAGTCCTGTTCCATGGACCATTAAGGTGTTTAAAGACAGGCATTCATATTTGTGCTATTTCCCTCCTTGGAGTCTTTCCTTTTTTTCAGTGTACATATTTCCCAACAAAAAAGGAGAATATACAAAAAATACCATTATGATCAGTTCATAGAAAAGTCACAGTATGCAGTTTAGTCTGCAATGTAGGGAAAGGAAATGCTCCGGGGAAATGAGGAGGTTTTTGGTTTTGTTGTATACATGAGTAATGAATGAAAGAGTAATGAGTAATCCAGAAGAAAGTTAAAAGGATCCCTGAAAATGTGATAGATGTCTTTGCTTACATGATATTACATCAGTCTCTGGGTGTGAATGCTTGACCAGAAAACAAGGCCAAACGTTTGCCTTCAGTGCTGCGGAAAAGAGCTCGGTCTAAATTTGATCTGCTCTCATGGAGCATTTACAGGATTAGGGATGGGAAACGTAAGGAATTTATTGGATGTTTCGAGCTCGAATCAGGGCACAATGCCAGATAAAGACAAATCTAAAATGAACACTCGAGTTTTGGCAGTGCCTGTTGACTTTATCATTCAGTGAAAACCTCCAACCGTTGTGTGTTTTTATCGATGTTCATCGCGTAACTCAGCAGTTTTGTGTTGACTGGTGTCCAGATCTGATTGTGTCAGGGAAAGGTCTGTGTAAGCAACAGGAAGCCAGAGCTCAGGTAATCTAGCAGGAAGCCATGGCCATGCCAGCACAAGCGCCCTGCTTTTCATTTACGTGGAGGCTCTCGTCAGACATAAGCTACACAAACATACAACAAGTGCCATGAGCGCAAGCAAACCAGTGACTCCCATCCACATCTTCCTTTATTTCTTTCATAGTTAAAGTATCTACTTGCCTATCAAATTTCATTTTAAAAGGTGCTTGCAGGGGAGTAATAAAGTAGACACAAAAGGGAACAATGCAACAAGAGTAAAGGACAATACAGTGAATGTAGACAGCTCAGATCCTTTGGTCTTGGGAGATGAGCAATATAAGAGTCCGTAATATTGAAATCTTGGACTTTTGATTGAGTATCTTTGTAAATGTTTAGATCTCTTTTGAAACTCCAGATGAGACCCATTGAAGATGGCCATTGCCTTATCTTTAGGAAAGATATCTGAGAAGTAGAAAGCATAAAAATGTTCTCCATTTAAAGAGGGTCTATTATGTTTTTAGGTGTTCAGCTTTCTTTAGTGTGTAATGTTGCTGTTTTAGCATCAAAAAGTTACAAACTCCAAAAGTCCCTCCAGCAGGAGTTCTTCTCTATATCAGTGTCACTGTTTCTAAACTCCCTGAAACACCTTCATTGTAGTCTTGAGTTTCTTCCGAGAATGAACATAATTAGTACGTAGATTAATGGGGCGGGGCCTGATTGAGTTAGTTAGTAGTGTGTTGAAACTGGCGGTTATGGAAAGGGGCGGGACATTTCCCAAACACACTCGAAGCGCTCGCCCAATCACAACATACTGATCCAGCCGACCAATCAGAGCACCGTGTGCTTTTCAGAAGGAGGGACTTCATAGAGACAGGAACTAAACAAGGGTGTGTGTCCCATACAAAAACATAACTCAATGCATAACTAACATTGTATAATGTAATATATAATGTATCTACAATATAATGTATCATTGAGGAAACAAACTAGCTAGTCACTACTTTTCACTGAAAACGGTCGCACCTCTTTTCGTTTGAAGCAGGGCCGTAAACACTATAGACATTCATACAGGCGGTTCGTTCAGTCACCAGGGTTCCCTTACACCTTGTTGCACATGCTCAAAAAGTCTAGGATAAAAACAAGATTTTCTCAGCTTTTTGTTTAAAATATTGCTTTTTTTTCCACCCACATTCAAGTGTTGATTAAACAAGAATGCATGCAAGAAATGCAAGCTAGAATAAAATGTTTTTTTCTTTCTTTTCTTTTTTTAAAGCTGAGGGTCTGTTCTTTATTTTGCTATATTGCATGTTTAGATATTCAGGCAACAAAATATTCTGTTTAGTGAACATTATTAAATACGCTGGCGGTGGCTGCCAACTTAAAAAAAAAAAAAAAAAACGCTGGCAGGGAAAGAGTTAAGATATTAAAGAGGACTCACTTTAGATTTTTCTTTCCTATGTGCGGTGTAACTACTTTCAACATACCCAATAGTAATACAGCTGTTTATTTCCCTCAGACTGAAGGGTCAACAAGTACTTAAGTGAAACTTTTTCAAATAAAATCAATCGATTTCAGAATAAAATGCTGAGAAGTTTCACATTGACCGATGTGAGACTAGTTGTGAGACGTCACTCAACGTTCTTGTTACGCATTACCCTGGAGAGGTAACTATGCCACAGATCTGGTAGTTGGTTCAGTAATGGATTTCTTTTTCCTTGAGCCTTTTTGGCAAAGGGCCCCCAGGGGCCTCTGTAATATTGGTTGTACAGGGAGCAGGGAAGGTTAGCTCGGGTTTCTCCAGGCCCCAGTGATCTGCTGAGGTCACGGGGTCAAATGCAAAAGTGACAATGTGGATAATTGCCTGCTGAAGATAATGGCCTGTTGATTGAGATCAATTGCTTTCTATGGACTGAGAAGGAAAAACAGTGGACTGAACTCTACCCTCTCAAGATGTCCAACAATAAGACAATAGATGTCTGGCCTGTGGACAGAGTGCACCATATATAAACACAGAGAGAAATAAGGGATATAATGAGAGAGACGAACCTGCGTTCAAGAAGCACGTCAACTGTGCAGCTACTTTTTGAATATGTTGTATGCAAGCTTAATTCGTAGCATGTGTGGCCCTGACCCAGATGTCTTGACAGACATAAATAGAGTTTTTCAAACATTGTTCTCTCTATTCCTGCTGTATTGAGTATGATGTGGACTGTGCAGAGTATTTGAATTTTCCATATGCATTAAATACCTGGATGACCTAACGAACACGATTACTAAACCATAAAGCACACAATACTCTATCACACAAAGCAATGCTCTTAACTCAACCTTACATTTACAGTGTGATCTCAATTACAGCCACAACTTTAATATTTCTTTGACTAATTTCATTGGTTTAAAAATGGCGATTTTAAAAGTGAGTAATATAAGAAAAAATAACAGGTTTTGGAATAATGGCTACTGTTTCACATAGAAGGCATTTAATAAGTAGTATTCCGATCATACAATTCTAATCAATGAATACGTTTTGGTTACACTTTATTTTAGGCTGTTTATGTTATACTGTAATAATGCATTTAATTACTGTGTAATAGTAGTTAACTACATGTACACACTATATGGTTAAGATTAGGGTTTGGTTTACAGTTAGTTGCATGCAATTATGCATAATTTATAGTTTTTACTACAGTAACTACATGTAGCGTGTAACAAGGACACTGTACAAATAAAGTGTTACCTAATATTTTACTAATTTATTATTACTAATACTAATATATTAGCAATATTAGTAGTCTGATAATTCTATTCTGATGATAGTCAGTATGCTGCACAGGCAATCAGATAATCAGTCCCCAATTTCCAATAAATATTTGAATTCTTAAAGATACAGTATGTAATTTATTATTAATTATTATTATCATATACAAATTCAGACATCTTGGCTCAAAGGATGACTCTGTAGAAACAGGTTTTACTAGTCTCAGAATGTTTTTCAGATTAGGATAGCTGGTTTGTTGATGATCCAATATGGGTTACCAACTCACCCAGCATTTCTGTTGCATTGACTATATTATTGCCTAATTTCTGTGATATTTCTCAAGGTTTTGAAGGCATGTGTGTTCACTCTGCTGATTCTCTTGACACTCTGAATCAAACTTTCAGATGGGAAACGTGTGGCTGACATGCAATCGCACAATGAGCTCTTTCTTCCACAGCTACTTTACATGCCGAAGGTTCCTCAGGAGCCACACATTTCACGCACACACGCACGTGCACACACACACACACAGACGCGCGCGCACACTACAGGTTCAAGTGGGAAACCAGAAGCCACAGAATATTAGTATATATTCACACACCAAATCACTCAGGTATTATTACGTTATGACAATCAGAAAAGCACATAAAACCACTGCTGACATGCACCTAAACACCTTTGTGGAAGAAGCACATCTGCTACTGTGATGCAAGGCAACATGACCGGCAAATATAGACTAACAGAAAGCAATTTAGAGATCATATTTCAAGATTATGCATTAATGGGAAGGCTTGTAAAATTGTAATGCAGCTTTCAACTACATGTAACTAACTCTCATTATAGTAACAGTAGACTGTCTGCTTAATATCTGCTAACTCTTTATTGTGGTGCTCCTCAACAGACTTTGTAAGTACGTCAGCTTATTCTAACCCAAACCCTACCAGTCTTCTAATACTCTACTAACTCTAATGAGAGTTAGTTGACATGTAGGTGCAACGTTACTTATAGCAACAGAATGTGTTAAAGGGACCATCAAAATAAAGTGAAAACGAAAACTGAAGACTACAATGGAGGCGTTTCAGGGAGTTCAGAAACAGTGACACTGATGTAGAGAATAACTCCTGCTGGAGGGACTTTGTAACTTTGCAGAGTTTTTTCATGCTGAAAACAGCAACATTACACACTAAATAAAGATGAACAGGTAAAAAAGCAGAATAGGTCCGCTTAAACGAAATTAACATATATATTTTGCATGTAAATCAATTGACGTGCATATGTATACATATACTTTTGTATTTCTTTTTTGTTTTTGGAGAGCTTCCTTTGTCTCCAGTCTGATCTGGAGGTAAGTTTGTGTTTGGCCCGGGACAGTCTGTCACTTGTCATCATCAGCGCTCTGCAGGCGGTCAGAAGATAACTGCTTCAAACAAGCACTTGATTACGACTAATGCAGACACAGCGGGGAGCAACTCAGCCATGACTGTAAGTGTGTGTGAGGAGGGGCCCTTCGCAAGCTTTGAAGCAAACAAGATGGATATCTGCGCTGTTTACCTTTTAATTTGGTGCCCAATTGTACGAAGATTGGCTACAAATTGAAAAATGAAGATCAGGTGCAGTGTGTGTGTGTGTGTGTGTGTGTGTGTGTGTGTGTGTGTGTGTGTGTGTATGTGTGTGTGTGTGTGTGTGTGTGTGTGTGTGTCAGCTTTGAATTTCCATCCACCTATTTTGCTGGTTGAAACAGGCGCTGCGCACACAAACACTCAACCTACCCGGTAACCTCAGCGCTTTCAACACTCTCGCAACACATTTCAGGCCATTCCTAGATCCACTACAGAGCCATGGTCCCCATAAAATACATTTTGGTCACAGATGTAAGTGTTATAAGCGTGTTTACTGAGAGCTGTGCTACTGCCCCACAAGACACACAGGACACACATCTTGATGTCATTAAGAACCCGGGGTTATTAAAGCCAGAAATGGACTGTAAGAAACCAAACCCAAATCATTTGTTGGACCCATCACACTGTCAGAGAGAGTCAACATTAAATAACAACGGGACCTATTTACTTATTCTTAATGAAGTAATTATCTAGTCTTATTGTGCACAATTCATCAGTGAATGTTATTGTGAAGAAAAAAAGCATTTATTTTAATGCATTGGTAAAAACTTTGAGCCCTATCATACACCCGGTGCAATGCAGCTCCAGGTGCTACGCAACTGTTTTTTTTTTATCATTTACACGTCCTGCATCACGTTGTTTAAATAGAAAATGCGTTTGAGGCCATTTGTGCGCCCATGGGCTCCTGGTCTTAAAACGAGGTGTGTTCAGGCGCATTGTTGGTGTGTTGCTATTTTGAGGATCTGAAATAGACTGAGCCATTGACCATCTGAAACCTGGTCTAAAGTCAATGGTGCAGTATTGTTTTTTATTTATATTGATTTTTGGGATGCTGGAAAGACATAGAATGGTTAGGGTGCAATATATGTAGGATTATTGTGTGTAAAATGTTATTATGTGAGACTAAATGTTGTGTTAATGTTATGTTAGACTTACCTATTGCTTGGTATGTTCCGTAGGTGGAGCCACGACGTTAAGATGGCCACCGTAACTGTTACAAGTGAAGCTTCCGCACCACCTCCTTCGCACCACCAGAGGGAGATATCACCCGAATACTGACTGCTTCACATTTGGACTTAATCTCCCATAGGCCCTCATTCTTGGGACTGATTAAACACACACACACACACACACACACACACACACACACACACACACACACACACACACACACACACACACACACACACACACACACACACACACACACACACACACACGCAGTCCATTATACACAAACAACTAAAGCACACCACTTACACAGTATCAGTGCAAAGTCTTGTTTTGCCCTGGTGTACATTTCTGAACGTTGATTCCCGTTTATGTTATTTTTCCTGTATTTGACTTGGACTGTTTTTCGTACTCTGTTTGCTGCCTGCCCTGATCTTTGCATGCCTTTTGGACTCTGTTTGTTTGCTGCATGCCCTGAACTCTGCCTGTTTTTGGCAGCCACATGTTTGCTGCCTACCTTCACCTCTGCCTGTTCCTGTTCATGCTGTTTAAACTGTATCTTTTACTGCTTGTGAATCTGACTATCAATAAACTGCAGATGGATCCTCACTCCACTGACGCCTCATTACAGAAGACTTCCCAACACAGTGATCCAGCAGCCATTATGCAACTGTCATCAGAATTGTCCGCACAAGCCAACCAGTACACCAATATGAGCTCAATCACCTGACGTCACTAACAGAGGTGCTCGTAAGGACACTACAGGGCCTTCGGTTATCCCCAACCGAGACAGCATCAGCTCCGACTGCCGCCCCAGTGGACTCCATAACCACTCCTACCTCATCTGTAAACCCACGATTAGCCTTTCCCAAGAAATTTGATTGAAATCCAGTTAAGTGTAAGGGATTTCTATTGCAGTGCTCTCTCTCTTTGTTAATCAACAGCCTACTTTGTATCCCGCAGAATCTCATTCGTGTGTTTGCTGTTGGGTAGGAAGGCTCTAAACTTGGCCACCACTGTGTGGAGAGAGGATGGTTCAGTCTTCCCCTCCATTATCTTTCTACAACTCTTCAGGGAGGTCTTCGAACATCCTGCGGGAGGTCCGAGTGCGGGGGATCAGCTACTCGCTCTGTCACAAGGGAGAACCACAGCAGCAGAATATGTGTTAACTTTTCACCCACTCGCTGCCCAAACTGAGTGGATAGAGGACACATTAAAAGTACTGTTCAGATGTGTCACGAACTTCAAGCTGAATTAGTCTGTTGTGACGAGGGAAGAATGCTGAATGAATTAATTGAACTGACAATCCAGATCGATAATCTGAACCGATCGCGACGTCCTACTCGTCCACACTTCTCCAATGCACAAGCCGCTGTTTCTTATCCAGAACCTATGCAACTCGGTTACACTCATCTAACCCCCGAAGAACGAGAACGACTAATGCAGGAGCACCTATGCATGTACTGTGTCAAAGCCGGTCACCTCAAGTCAGCATGTCCAATCCGACCAGCTCTATAAACCTCCAAATCGGTGAGTCCACAAACTGAAAGGAATCATTCCTCGTCCTGGATTAAAATACCTGTGGAACTATCTTTCAAGGGCAAGACAGTATCTACTTCTGCTCTGTTAGACTCTGGGGCTGCCGGTAATTTCATATCTACTGCATTTGCACAACAACATAAACTCGCACTTACATTGTGCAATTTTCAATTGGCAGTGGAGGCGCTAGATGGTCGCCCCATATTAGAAGGAAGAGTCGAACACATCACGGAAGAGGTCTACATGCAAGTAGGAATACTCCACAAAGAAATCATCAGATTTCTCACCTAACAAGTCATTCACTCACCTAACAATCTGGTCATTCTCGGCTTACCATGGCTACGCAGACTCAACAACGCACAGTAAAGGTACTACAATGATTCCTGGGGTTCGCCAATTTTTACAGGCGCTTTATAAGAAACTTCAGTCCTGTCGCCACTCCCTTAACTACCATAACTAAACACTCATCTCGCCTCATCTGGTCAACCCACTCTCAGCAGACATTCCAAGATCTCAAAGCACAATTTACAACCGCTTCAATTCTTCATCATCCTGACCCAAATCTCCCATTCATAGTTGAGGTTGACGCTTTGAACACAGGTATCGGGGCCTTACTTAGTTAGCGTCATTGAACTCCAGCCAAAATGTTTCCCTGTGCATTCTACTCAAGAAATTTGTCCTCCGCCGAACGAAACTACGATGTGGATAACCGTGAACTTCTAGCCATGAAGGCTGTGGTGGAGTAATGGTGGCACTGATTAGAGGGAGCACAGCATCCTTTCACAATTCTCACAGATCACAAAAGCTTTGAATACCTGCGTTCAGCTATACGATTGAACCCCAGACACACCAGATGGGCACTGTTCTTCACAAGGTCTTGACAAACGGAGGAGACTAATGTTCCCAAGTCTGAGGAACACATTATTCCTGAAAAACTGCTCATTGCACCTGTTCAGTGGGACATCATGACCGAGATCACTCAAATCAATGTCCATAGTACTCAACCTTCTGAATGCCCTTGTGACTGTACTTTTGTCCCAGAACCCCTACGTAACAAACTTCTACACCAAGTTCATGCAGCTCTCAGTTCTGGCCCAATACCTCCAAAACACAACGTCAATTTCCCAAGAAATTTGATGAGTGTGGCATGAGCATGGTCAGAGTACCGCCACTTTAGTCTTTTGGTACAACAATAGACTGTTGGCACGAACGTGTTTCCTGAACTGTATAGTTGTTGTTTTTTGTTGTTGTTGTTGTTGTTGTTATTTTTGGTTTGTAACACTACGTTTTCTGCACCGTGGGATTTTTCTACTTGTTGTAAAATAAAGTTTGCATTAAACAGATCCAGCTTTTTCCGGTCACCTCATTGCCTCTAACTGTAAGGGTCATCCACAACATATGGCAATGTTAATGTATTTGGTCTTGGCGGAATAGATCTGTTACGCTGCTGCACATGTAACATACTTGAATGAACCCATAGCAGATCTATACAGGTGGAGCTGGGGAAGGGGGAGGGTTTCTGAAAGCATAGCATACTGCTAACAGCAACACTACCAGTATTTGAATGTTGCGCCACAGCTCATTGACCGCTGATGCAACAGCAACCAATTAGCTGTGCCATGTAGGTAATCGCAACAAATTGAGTTGAGGACCTATCATCCTGCGCTATCTAGAGTTTCATGCCAGAACTTGGTATTAACTTTGCAACTACATGTCAACTAGCAGTCATTATAGTTTTAGTAGACTCTCTGCCTAATATCTGCTAACTCTTTATTCTGATGCTTCTCAACAGACATTACATTGACTGTAAGTAACTTTGCAAATACATGTTAATTTATTATGTCAACCTTACCCTAACTGTCCACTAATACTCTAGTTAGTTGAAATCTAGTACAAGTTAATTAGAGTTAGTTTACATGTAGTTGCAAAGCTATCAAAAGTTAGTAGAATGTTGTGAAACCTGTTTTTTTTTTTTGTCAGTATACATCCAACTAATTATACTGCAATTATGTATTTTATGCATTCGCAAAGCTTATCTATTGAACTCTAAAGTTCTAATGATGTACGCTCGCCACCTAGCTCGTGTTTTTTCGTCTTCTAAACATTAGAGGGAGGAGAGGTTGTGAACAGGTGTGATAAGACAAAGCAAGCTTATCCAGGAAGAGGCTGATATTCCCGTGTCCCTCGCCGGATGAACACCCCTCGTGCTGACAGGACAGATAGTGTGTGACTCAAAACAACAGCAGAGAAGATGAGAGAAGCAGCACCGGTGTGGGACGCGGCACACGGGACAATGTTTGTGAACTGGCTTTGTGTTTTCACAGGTTATCTGTTTATTATCTGCTTATCTGAGCCAGCAGTGCAGGTTCCACAAAATAACAGCTGAATGAAACATGGAACTGTTTTGCTGTTCCCAAATCTCCTGATGGTTAAAACATGACAAACATGGTGATTCAGAAATCACTAAAGAATGATTGTGGAAGCTGGAACTTATATTATTAGATTATTATTTACAATATTATGATTAAATAAGATATTACTCAACACCTAAAAATATATTAGTTAGAAGTCATAATTTTTACATAAACTTTGATTTTGCAGTGCTGCAATTATGTCGAAGCTCATGCAAACAGAATACTGTCGGTGTGATTATTTTCACCCACACACAACAGTGTTGGGAACTAACTAACTAAAAATAGTTAGGTGACATGTAGTTGCAAATTAATGAGTGTTAGTTGACATGTAGTTACAAAGTATTAGTAGAATGTCTAAAGTGGACTATCGAAATAAAGTGTAATCAATAAATTTTTTGACCCCTCAAATGATTTGTTCTTTCTGCTGACATAATCAAGGCAATGTGGGCGGGAAAAATAATATTAACCAATCAGTGACGTTTCACGATCCAATCAAGTCCTGATGGATTCAAACAAGACCCGCGCTACACATAAATATACAGAGGTTAAATGTATAGTAAAATCATATTTTTTTCTGAAGATATTTTTTTTTTTCATTTTGTGAATGTTATATATCTAAAGTGTTTTATGAGACAGAATGTATACAGATCCGCATATATAGCAGTTATGCTATCTGATTCACTTACCAATCGGAATCTATAAGCGTTCAGCGAGCACTAATGTTTATAAGCTATTGGCCACCCACTCAGAAAGCTCACAAACACAAGCGGGGACGAGTCTCAGCTGTGAGTAAATGCTGCAGGTCAGATCTGGCCTCATTACCTTCCTGCTGTCACTCACACACCACTGACCCCAATCTGAGTCCTTTTCCCACAGAACACACACACACACACACACACACACACACACACACACACACACACACACACACACACACACACACACACACTGCCTGTGTGTTCACATATGTCAACGGTAAAAGAACACACTTTTAGACACACAAATGTCTGCATTCTCAACTTTTCAGATTAAGTGTATATTTACCTTGCAAATAAATTACAGTTATATGTAGTTACATACGCTCCGTGTGCACCGGTGTTGAGGAAGCTACTGTACTTAGAACGTTTTTTGGCAAGCTATAAGCTTTTCATAGTCAAGTAGTTAATTATTATGGAAGCATATGGGTAGCAATATTCAATTTGAAATGTAACATGCAAAATGATAATGCAATATGTAAAATGGCAATGCATTTCTGTATTTAAATTTACATTTTCCATTACATTTGTGCAATGTTTGGTGCAAAATTAAAATGATAATTCAATTATATAATTTACATTTGCCATTTCATACACTAGTTTAAATGTGTAAATTGATTACATATTTTACTTTACAAGTTGCAAAATTAAAATTAAAATGTATTAAAAAAATTATTAGTTTCTTTATTATCTGTTTAAAATGTTCAAGCAAAAACTATAGCAAAATGATCATTTAAATCTTATTTTTCTTAATTGCATTTACACTCACATTTAAGACACTTGCGATTGCATTTTCATTAAATGTCCCGCAATGAATGTAGCAAAATTCAATGCGCAAATTGAAAATGCATTCCGAGCCGATCACGTCCCTGTCCCGTCCCGCTCCTGTCAATCACTGTGTGAGGTTTGCCCCACCCCTACCCAATGCAAAACGTCGGCAAAATAGGCTCAATCGTTTTTACTTCGTTTGTGCTGTTCCTTCGTTTTTTTAGATATCAAAAGAATATTTATTGGTCATTCTGAGGTCACCCAGCCCCCCACATGCTCCAAATCCACGCAAAATAGTCTCGTTTGTTTGTGCTTCTTTGGGCTGTTTTGCTGCTTTGGTTTTTTAAATATTAGACTCTGAATTATAGATGATGATGTCACCAGCCCTAGACCTGCTCAACAATTCACCCAAAAAAGGCTAGTCTTTGAATTTGACCTGTCAGATTCCGTGACCTTATATATTTATTAATATCTTATCAATATGCTTTATAAAATAGAAAGGGGAGATGGTTAAAAATCAAATGAGTCCCTTTGTTGAACATTACATTCAGATATGGTGAAATAAAGAGCGGTCACATTTTTCGGTATGAATTTGACCCGTCAGATTCCGTGACCCTATACTGTAGCTATATATTTATCAATATCTAATCAATATGCTTAATAAAATATAAATTGGAGATGGTCATACATCACATGAGATGCTTTATTGAACATAACAGTCAGTTATGAAGAAATAAATTGAGCCGTCACATTTTTCGGTTGCTATGAATTTGAGCCGTCATATTCTGTGATCTCAGAGTAATAGGCCTATGCACTTGTAAGAAAAAACTGTAGGATCTCCAACATTATTGGGTAATTATAGTTAATAGTAATAAGAATAAATATATGTGTATCAGACAATGAGAACATATAATACAAAGCGAAACCATCATTAACACAGTCCAGCATCAGAAAACAGAAACGCAGGCTCATCCATCAGAATCAATATTTTGTGTACAGTTATTTAATTATGCCATCCAGTATCGTGGACTCGCTCTCTCTTGTTTCATACAAACGCAGATGTTGCCATTTTTTTGACTACTGTTTTAAACACTGTTAATTATGAGATACAAAGAGGTACGATATTAAAACAGTTTAATCTGAAATAAATATATCTTATCTCCATAATTATTTATGTGGTGAAATGCTGTGTAATAAGTGGTATGATTGTGTACCGTATCTCTTGGATGTCCGTCTAGTTTGAACTTGCTGCGCTGCAACTGCTCTCTTCGCAGAAGCTTTGCGTTTAAACACCTAATAAAATATCTCAACTCAGATCAATATTTCGTGTCTAAAAATTTACTTATGTGGCAAGTAGCCGTGTAATAAGCGACATAATGTACATCCAGCCGGTTGTTATCTCAAAATAAACCTCCTTCAGTGTGAAGCAAGACCTGATCCTGATCACCCTGTCTGGGTTCATTCTGAGATAATAACCGGCTGAATATACATTATCCCTTACTTATATTATATTATATTATATTATACTATATTATATTATAAAGTAGTATTTTATGCAATTAAAGCATGCTGTGACTAAATGGATAATGTTTCATTACTTTTTAGTATCAGGCTAAAGGACTGCTCAGTGTTATTTGAGTCTTGATTGTATTTCAGCGCAGGAGTGCTGGCTGTCTGCGCATGCTCTTGTTGACATGCAGTCCTCCATGACTTCTGTATGTGTCTGATATTGGCATTGCTCTCAGCAGAGGTCAGCTCCTGTGGCTCTTTGAAGCCTGTGAACTGCATGTGTAGTGGAAGTGTAGGAAACAGGTGCTGCTCAACTCCAGCTGTTCTGTCTCTATTTGATGTGCTTTATATAAGACAGATGCAAAGTGCTGAGCCGAGAGAAAGATACACACCGTTACACTTCTGCAAATAAATACTGGGGATTCAAGCTTCATTTGATTGTATTAAGAACGGAAGACAGTTTATCTGAGACACTTTCTTTGATAATAATCTTTATGTTTATTCAGTTATATTGTCAATGTGTGTACCTACTCATTGGTTAAGACTGATGTGCTTCATTGATCCGTGAAAGCATATTCATTTACCGTTCACAAGTCTTGACTATTTGTGAAAAGGAATAAATAATATTTTCACTTTCACTTTCTAATGATCTTAATTAACACTTAAAGTTCCCATGAGTTGTATTTCTTTTGTTTGTTGATATATTACCTTTTGAATTAGGATGTATTTCAAAAGAAATACTGAAGGCCCTTTTTAAAATAGCCAGTAACCAGGGTTATTAACATTAGCTAAAATTAAACCATTAAAAAAATTGTTACTTTACCAACAACATTAACAAAAAAACAAAAAAAAGTATTTAATAAAAATTAACTTATTTTATGTTAGTTAGATGCCAAGGTAAAAAAAAAATTTAGTTTAAATTAAAGTACTAAATTGAAATAAACTTATAAATAAAATGAATTCAAACGAATAAAAATGACAAAAACACAACAAAATTACAAAAGCTTTAACTAATGATAAAGTAAAAACAGAAAATATGAAAATAACAGTGTTGGGTAATGCATTACAAGTAATGCGAGTTACGTAATCATGTTACTTTTTTCAAGTAATGAGTACACATTATACTTTTATATTTACAACAAAATATCCAAGTTAATTTTTCAAATAAGTAACCCAAGTTCCCTTCCAGTCGATAACGTCAGATGTAGTCGACGTCGACTGAATGGGGATCACGCCAGGGAGTCAGCGGTGGTCCAGCGGTAGTGGCAAGGGGACTACGTCCTCCGTTCCCTCCTTCAGGGAACGGTGGGTTGCATACGCAACCAGGACGTTCCCTTTCAGACGATAACGTCAGACGTAGTCAACGTCGACTGAATGGGGACAACTTTTGAAAACGCCAGTAAAGCTGCCACCTTCCAGTGCCTAGACAAAAGCCTCCTGATGCCCCCGCAATTTTAAGGCGGGGAAGGACAGGGCTTAGGCCAGGGAAGTCACTGCTGTTCCTACAGGACCACTGGGAAAGCGTTCCCCGTACATTGGAAGGAAGGGAAGCTGCGGAAGCCACATGCTACCCAGAGGGAGGTAACGTGGAGAATACACATATGAACTGGGCGGAAGTACCGGGCAGTATAACATGAATGTCACTGGGGTGGCTCCAGCCTGAGACAGGGGGAGACTCACCGGACAGCGACGGCAGAGAGACTCTGCCGAGGGAAGACACGGGCTCGCTGTAGGGAGCCATATCGTGGAAGAATACACATATGGGATCACCGTAGGGACCGCAACATATGGACCCAGCCTAACACAGGTTCCACACTGCTTACGAGTGGTAGGCCTAACACCAGACGTTCCGCACGTCCGGCGTCGGAGGGGTATGGAGGAACTCAACAGGGTTCGGCTTAAGGGAACTCAACTGGAGTAAAAAACGCACATATCTAGTCCATAGGAGGGGAATGGCGCTGCAAGCCGACACCAAGTCCAATCTGTCAGCACTACGTCCTCCGTTCCCTCCTTCAGGGAACGGTGGGTTGCATACACAACCAGGACGTTACTTTGTTTTCCCATGTATTGTCTGACAGCTCTCCTGTCCTCATGTTGAGAGAAATCAGGAGTAAGTGCAGAGGCGTTGTGTGCACTGTGTGTGAACATGACGGTTATTGTAGTTCTGATCTCACTTGCACAAAAACAGATACAGTATACCTCAAAATGAATAAAAATAGTTTAATGGAAACTCAGAATATTACACAAACCTACAATAGTTAAATATGTTAAATAGAACAAATATACGGGATGTATTTATTCTCACTTTATCAACTAATGTATAAGCTGATGACCTTTGATGATCCAGTTCAACCACAATAAAAAGCGAAAATGACTTTAACCATCACATTTGTGTTTAATTTGAGTTTTTATCGCTGATGTAAGAGTGTTGAATTTTCTCCTATTCTTCTGCGATCTTGAATGGCAGCAGCTGAATGATTTGCTTGAGCGGCGCCCTCTACTGTACAGGAGTGCATTTACTTTTCCTTCAGTCTGTGGCTTATTCAGTTCACTTGAGGTGTGAAAGGGCCTTTACATTTGCGCATACATACAAAAAAAAAAAATAGTTATAAGAAACAACTGAAAAAACAAGCAAGCCCAGCACAGGTGAGAACAAGTAACAAAAAGTAACGTGACGCATTACATTCCATAAAAAGTCAATTAGTTACTTTATTTAGGAAATAATGCAATATTGTAATGCATTACTTTTGTAACTTTCCCCAAGACTGAAAAATTATATATAATTAAATTGAATATTGTTTATGTATAGATTATATATAGTGAATGTATACTCGTTTTAAGTGTAAAGATCAATATTGTAAGTCTAAAGATCAATACAGTAAGCAGGACAGGGTTTTAGATTTTTAAATCCAGTACAGGAGGATTTTTATTTGTGAAACTTTTTAAATCTTATAGAAACCCATTTTAATCCCCTACATATACTGTGCCTGGGAAAGAGCCATTCACATATTCACAGACAAGCACATGAACAGACAGATCCATCTCTGAACAGAGGTGTCTTTCTCAGGCAGGACTACCACCTCCCTAAAGCCATGTAGATGCAATAAAAATAAATGGCCCCTGACGATGTGTTAATCCACTCTTACAAAGCGTCTCAGGTCTGAATTAAGTTGTCATTTTTTATTGCTACCCTGACACCTGTTTATAATAGGGGGCCTTGGTGACTTATGCCCATGTTATTACAGCCAGCGGTGGGAACATGTGCTGATGAACAGTGAAAGAACTGATCTGAGATCAGAAACGCACCGATTGGGCCTAAAGAGAGCAGATTTCAGAACAGTGGGAAATGAAACAGAAAAAAATAATCAAATCCAAATAAACTCAGCCACACTTTATTCAAACAACCTATGCTACAATGTATGTTTTTTTTCCTCACTATTCTGCTGGCTATAGCGCTAATTTAATGTCTGCACTTTAGATTTAGGTCACACTTTAGATTACGGTCCAGTTCTCACTATTAAATAACTATTAACTACGGCTTTTGCCTCAATAAACTCCTCTAATTAATACAGTAGTTAGTAAGGTACAAACCCGATTCCAAAAAAGTTGGGAGACTGTACAAATTGTGAATAAAAACAGAATTCAATGATGTGGAAGTTTCAAATTTCTATATTTTATTCAGAATACAACATAGATGACATATCAAATGTTTAAACTGAGAAAATGTATAATTTTAAGGGAAAAATAAGTTGATTTTAAATATCATGGCATCAACACATCTCAAACAAGTTGAGACAAGGCCATGTTTACCACTCTGTGGCATCCCCTCTTCTTTTTATAACAGTCTGCAAACGTCTGGGGACTGAGGAGACAAGTTGCTCAAGTTTAGGAATAGGATTGCCCATTCTTGTCTAATACAGGCTTCTAGTTGCTCAACTGTCTTAGGTCTTCTTTGTTACATCTTCCTCTTTATGATGCGCCAAATGTTTTCTATGGGTGAAAGATCTGGACTGCAGGCCAGCCATTTCAGTACCCGGACCCTTCTTCTACGCAGCAATGATATTGTTATTGATGCAGTATGTTGTCTGGCATTGTCATGTTGGAAAATGCAAGGACATCCCTGAAAGAGACGACGTCTGGATGGGAGCATATGTTGTTCTAGAACTTGGATGTACCTTTCAGCATTGATGGTGCCTTTCCAGATGTGTAAGGTGCCCATGCCACACGCACTCATGCAACCCCATACCATCAGAGATACAGGCTTCTGAACTGAGTGCTGATAACAACTTGGGTTTTCCTTGTCCTCTTTAGTCCGGATGACATGGCGTCCCAGTTTTCCAAAAAGAACTTCAAATTTTGATTCGTCTGACCACAGAACGGTTTTCCAATTTGCCACAGTCCATTTTAAATTAGCCTTGGCCCAGAGAAAACGCCTGCGCTTCTGGATCCTGTTTAGATACGGCTTCTTTTTTGACCTATAGAGTTTTAAACGGCAACGGCTAATGGCACGGTGGATTGAGTTCACCGACTATGTTTGTATGTGATGCAGTGCCGTCTAAGGGCCCGAAGATCACGGGCATCCAGTATGGTTTTCCGGCCTTGACCCTTACGCACAGAGATTGTTCCAGATTCTCTGAATCTTTGGATGATATTATGCACTGTAGATAATGATAACTTCAAACTCTTTGCAATTTTTCTCTGAACTCCTTTCGCCGCAGCATTGGGGGAATTGGTGATCCTCTGACCATCTTGACTTCTGAGCTGCATATTGGTCCTCCAGCTGTTCCCAATATGTTCATTGTACTTTTCCGGCCTCTTATTGCTACCTGTCCCAAATTTTTTGGAATGTGTAGCTCTAATGAAATCCAAAATGAGCCAATATTTGGCATGACATTTCAAAATATCTCACTTTCAACATTTGATATTTGATATCTATATTCTATTGTGAGTAAAATATAAGTTTATGAGATTTGTAAATTATTCCATTCCTTTTTTACTCACAATTTGTACAGTGTCCCAACTTTTTTGGAATCGGGTTTGTAGATGTTAAGTTTAGGTATAGGGTGATTAAGGGATGTAGAATATAGTCATGCAGAATAAGGTATTGATATGTGCCTTATAAGTACTAATAAACAGCCAATATCCTACTAATATGTATGCTAATAACCAACTAGTTAATACTGAGAATTGGGCCCTTAACTAAAGTGTTACCAAAAGTTTTAGTTTTTCATCAAGAGTTAGTTTTCATACATCACCAAACTTTTAGTTACATATGAGGACAATCTTTGAAAGATGAACAACAAATATTTATGGTCATCACATTAAATATAACATTTAAATTGGATTAAAATTCAGACGTTTGAGCTTTGAAGTGCTGGAAAAAGTTGTGTTAAGTACTTGAAAATGGGAATGTCACATCGAGGGAGTAAAATTGGATGATATATTGATCTGCCATACCTTGGCTTTTGACAAATTGACATCACTGTATTATGCCCAGTACATATTGTATGATTTTGGTCTGTCCCAGATGAAAGATGAGCAATCGTGGTGATTTCTGTGGTCGTTGCTCCTAAACGCTGGTCCTACGTCGTACAGTGAGAGATGTCAACGCGACATGACGCTAAAACTCGAAACTTCTTACCTCAAGCTCCATTTGCAAAACTGGCATGCCAAGTTGGTCTCTTTTCCAAGCCATGACCACGTCCATATTCTCCTCTTTCGCTTCCTCCTTTTTTTCAGCGCACATAAAAACCACAATTGCCAAAGTGTTATTCATCTTGCTCTATTTGTTTACCACAGGTGCGTGCTGATGACGTTTTATTTCAAAATGACTTATATATATGTATATATATATATATATATATATATATATATATATATATACACACTATATATATATGTATGTATATATATACACTATATATATATATATATATATATATATATATATATATATATATATATATATATATATATATATATACATACAGGCTGTAGCAGGCATTATTTGATTAACCATGAAGACAAAAGCATATTGCGACAAATATGATTTATCTGTCTTCCTCTAAACATATCGGGTATTTTCACAAGAATAACATATATTTATAATGCAGTGCTTATCGACATAGCCTTTATCACTGTATAGAACACCACAAATAATATTAATTCTGCCTCATACAATAATATGAAGCCATGTCAGATCACAAAAGGAAGTCAGTCCCTCCAGGACTTCACGATTTTTTTATGTGATTTTTGCGATCATAATGACTGATTTTGTGGTGGTAATTTCTAGAAATTTGTGAAAAAATTTGCGATTTTTATATTTTATAATAAGGACATCACATTTACCATAATAGTATTATGTCAGATGCACAATAGTCATACATGACACAAATCACAAAAAAAATGCATAAAGCTTGTTTATTTGGTCTAATCAAATACTTTTTTAAAATTGTGCTGTAGCCTTTTGTTGTTGCTTGATTAACATTAACAACAGCAGGTAAATTAGGTTACTGTCACTTTAAGACCTACTACAGTAATGACAAACGTCCCAATCAGTTATTACTGATTGTTCTACGTAAATACTTGCAAAGATGAATATTTTGAAGTAATTGTAGCTATGTGTATTTGTTCAAGCGCTATAAAGAGAATCCAATATTCGAACTAGGCCGACAGGCGGTGACACGCAGTCAGTCATTCAGTCAGTCACACACACACACACACACACACACACACACACACACACACACACACACACACACACACACACACACACACACACACACACACACACACACACACACACACACACACACACACACACACTTGCAGTCAGAGACAGACTGTCACTCGACTGGCTGAAATTAGTTCTCTTTCACGGTATACTGCGGTTTTAAAAATTATTTTTAGTACCATCGAGCATATCATATCTCATTCAATCATGTTAAACGCGTTAATGAGTTTGCCATACTGCCCAATGAAAACCTGGGTTCCAATTTCAATTGGGTGATTATAATTTAATGTTTTGGGAGGTCTTTTTTGAATTTTTGTGATTATTTTGAGGTTAAATTAGGAATTATGCAGGATCGCAAAAAAATGCGACATTTTGTTGATTTTGCGTTGTATTCAGCGATTGCAGAATCGCAAAAAACTGGAGGGACTGGGAAGTTATTTCAAACACTGGACGTTATGAAATGAGCTGGAGTAAAAACATGTCATGAAATATACTCTTTTGTTGATGTTTTGAAAAGATATTAGGGTCGTGTTGCTTTCCAATGCACGTTATAATTGACGAACTTTTAACAGTGCATAACAGTGCTGTACTTTACCAAGAACACGCTGAGCAAGGTATGCGCATACTTATGCTTTACAAGGCATAAGTATTCCTCACTTTAGATGAGCTCACAAAGATAGTTAACTGACCACTACTAAATGCTTTATAACTACCTGAATTTACTGCATTTACTTACACTTTCTAAGTGATCACATGAACCACTGACAACTCTTAAATAACTGGTTTGTAAATAATGTAATACTTCATTTAGAAATTATAAATTGATCATTAATAAAGTATGAAAATACAATTATTAAACACATTATAGATATGCCTTTAAATCAAGAATAAAGCATTCATAGCTGTATTTATAAACTGCTTATTAATGTATATTAATGCTTTATAAATTATGAATTAACTGTTTACTAATGCTTAACTAACGATTAATAGCATGCAATTATTATAAAGTGTTGCCTAAGTATTTACTGCACACACATTTTTGAATTTGCTCACACACTGAAATATGAGCAAAATGACAGTTATGATAATCAACAGCTATCCACAGATGCGGTACTTAAACATGAGATTGAAAATAACCCAAAACCTTCCTTTAAACCATCTTGCATGGTTATAAACACATTTGTAGTGTTTATTAGATGGGCAAATTTCAGCTCTTTAACAAGCTTACTGAATTGGTTATTTACTCTTACAAACAATTTTGATGCTTTCAGTGTGTGTTCTTCACATTTTGGCTAGAACACATAAACAACTCTCGGCTCAGAAAGAATATGTATGATTAATCTGAACGCTTGTGGGATTTGATCTTCTTTAGCTACACAAGAATCATCATAATTAGCATGTCGTAATATGCTGAACTTTGTCACTGGATGTGGCAGACTATACTGTGGGAATACAGCATGCTCACCCAAGATTTGAGCCAAGATGTCTGCTGCATTTACAAAAACATATTGATTAGACCGATGGTAATCTAGCAGACATCTGTGCTTCCTCAGCTTTCTACCAGCAGAGCATGTTGAGCAGACCACATGCGCCTGGCCCGTTAAAGTTTCTGCCTTCAGTCAAAAAGCAAGTCAGGAGATTCCATTAACAGTTACTAATCAGATCACGTCTAAGTTCTCGTCTAACACCGTTTGATCTCGCATTCATATGATGCTCTGACTTCCTCCCATTGGACGAAGCAATACGTTTGCACACAAAAACAACTCTAGAATGAAATGGTCTGAACGGTACAACTGGCGACTGGAACGGAACAGCCACACCAGCGGGAGACCTCTCGCAGACTGCAGCATTCATACTTTATATTCTGTAACCGAGCTATTGAAATGAGCTTTTTGAGGGGATGTGGGAACAAAGATAGCAGAGGGAGCATGAAAAAAATATCATGTTTTTTAAAGAGAAGGAAGTCACGCTTTCAATGACCTTACTGTTACCTAACCGACACCACTGCGCTTTCTTCATCCTGGTACCATCTAAATGCAGGAACTAGCCATCTGCTAATTTCCTGTCTGCCGCCTGTTTGAATTACGCCGGCTCTGCTCCCTCCTCTTCTCTCCTCTCTCTTACTCTGTTCCATTCCTTTTGGCCTAACTTCCTTGGAAGGGACAAATAATGTGCAGAATTTAGGGCAGATTGTTGATGGATGCCCATCTTTCAAATATAGCCCTTTCCAACGTTGAAAGAATGTGTGCCCCTACACAAACTGTGCTTTTTTCATGTTGTCTGGATGCATGTATGCACAATTACAGAAAAAAAAGTAAAAATCTCAACCACCTATTCGCTCTACTGCATGATCTACTGTAGCAGCAGATACTCCCAGAGCGCTGGAAACTAGTTTTACTGATAAACCTCTTTAATAATCTATACCGAAACCTCTGTCCTCTAGCTAGGTTTGACATAACGCAGAGAATCTGAGCCAGCATCTGGCACAAATGGTACACTGAATCCACCCAAGCTGCCTGTGCAAAATCACACCTTACATTGTTGAAAAGTGAACGAGCTAAACTGCAGTGGGGCCGTTTTCCATGGTTCACGGGGCAGTGGCACTCAGAGCTCAGTGCAGCTGGGTGCTCCTGGGGATCTGCATTACAACAACATGATCGGGGCCTGAGGCACACGGACACCCTTGTTATCTTAATGGAACCTTTCATAGTCGACTCAGGCCTGGATGAACCAGGTGCCTGTGGATGTTTACACTCTTGTTTCCAAGTATTAAGTGGGGTCGAGAGGGAAAATGAGACAACAGTAATGAAAAAAGTTCATTATTGAATGTGGAACCATGATAAAACCCACATGCACAGCACAAATTATAAGAGGAGATTGTTCTTTTGATAGGAATGGGAATTGTAAACATTTTAACAATTCAGATTCTATGTTTAAATACACCCTGTCATATATAAAATCTGTCTGTAATTACACTGACTCAAGTCAAAGGCAAATGAACAGATGACTCATTGGTCTTTTGATCGATATGAAAATCATCCCAAATCAGACTACACTGGTCACGCTATACAGTATGATAGTTATGAATTCACCCCTGAATAGCTATACAGAAATCAGCATTCAAGTATTTTAATGTTCCAACCCTCTTGGCAGAAGAATGTAGATGTTCCAAAGCTATTAACGGAACCAAACGTTCAGAGCATTAAGGCATTAAGGAACCAAACGAATCTTTCAGTTTTCCGGTATTTTATAATATACTATACAAGGCATGTTTGATTGAAGAGTAGGGTTGGGGACAAGAAATTTGATTCCCAACCCTACTCCTCAATCAAACATGCCTTCAAAGGCTCATCTCGGTTGTCTCTTTATGAGCTCAACATATTCTCTTTCATCCCCCAAACCAAAACAACCCCCCCTCCCAAAAACGTGTTTTTTTTTTTTTTTTACTAAAAGTGCAAGTGTTCCTCTACCCCAGACTGCAGCTCCAAAACTCCCACAAAGACCATTAAGAATGGATTTATTACGGTCGTTTCGATTTCGGTGCATGTTCCAGGGAAGTAGTGGAATTATAAAAATGGAGTGCTATTTTTCTCTCCTCCAGTATGCGTGAATGTGGAGCCACAGTCCAGCGCGTGTTTTACATGTCCCTGACTGTGTGAGGGAGGTTTTGCTTCAGTAAGCCCTTTTTCTGCATGTCTGGCCAGCATATTAAGTCAGGGTATTGAGCACTCCCAGTAATGTGTTAAAATTTTCACTATGTGTGTGCATGAGACACTGCACACATTTAGTGTCTTCTGTTATTGGAAGTAACAAACCCGAACTAGGCTATTTCAACCAATAAATTGTTCCTCTCTGGATCAAGTGCAAAAACATATTTATCCCTTTGCTTTTATGGTCTCTATAAATTAGACTGTTCCTTCTGCTTGTCATAGGAGTATCTGAGTGTTCATCAGAATGTAATTTTAAAGAATAAATGGTTATTTTCATATTTTTGTGTACTTGTCTGGGACTCAGTAGACAGGATTAAAAAGGGATATGCCAAGTGTGTGTGTGTGTGCGTGTGTGTGTGTGTGTGTGTGTGTGTGTGTGTGTGTTTGTACTGTCTGAGAGACTTGGCTGGCGGTGTTAAGGGTGAGGGGGGCCAATGAAAAACCCTGTATGTGTGTGTGTGTGTGTGTGTGTGTGTGTGTATTTGGCCATGTGAAGCAGGGCTGCTATAGCCTCTAGTGCAACCCAAATGGATCTTTCCTCTGTGGGCCAGAGTCAGACTCATCTCAGTGGGACCGTGCTCCACTCCGTCTGCCTCCCCATCCAGAAAAACAGTCCAGTTGTCAAGCTGCAGATATGCGGTTTTCCGTCCCTGCATACATCACTTTCTCTCCCAGACAGGCCAAGTCTCAAACCCCCTGAACCTTTCCCCTCTTTAGTTAAACGGACACTGTTTCCCTTTGCTGCAGCTGGACACAAGAGGGGGCATGAGGTTTGCACACAGCTCGAGCGGATGTGGCCAGCGGACCACGATGACACTGATGCCATGCCACGCCACTTTAACCAAGATAAACAGCCTCTTGTTTTTAGATACAAAAATGCATAATCTTAGAACAGTGTTGATCCTGTTTCCTGGTCAGTAAAGAGATTAGGAGTAAACATAATAGAGGTGATAGATGCTAACCGCTAGGCCATGGCCACAACCCTAGATGGAAATTTGAAACATTATTTTGCAGGGTGAAGGGTGAGTCATTGTTACTTAAACATGAGAAAGAGGAGGCTCCAAAATAGGTTTGTGAAGGTAAGATTCTAGAGATCTTCTAGTACCTTTAAGAGCTGAAACAGGTTTTCAGTTGATGACACCACCAAATGCAAAGCAAGAATATAGCCTTAGTTAACCAGATGTCTTTCCACAGTCTTTCCCAGTGTCTCAATGACATCATCGTTCTTCGTTAAGGTTATGCATATACAGTATCACTCAGGTGATGATGTTTAGACTGCCAAAGAAGACTTGCTGCTCAGGTACAAGGCAATGACAAGTGACTAGAAATTTGGCTTTGCGCCTTTTCAATGACTCCCAATGTTCTCATATATTCAACTACAGCCTACTTATACAAGCTATTGCCAAACAGTGCGAACAATCTCAATTATTTAAGACCTGATTTAGAGAACACATCGTTAAATGGATCCACTGCTCTTTTTCTCTTGCCACTGATGTGAAGAGAGCTGTTCTCCTCATGTCCCTACAAACAAGACTAATTCTCAGAGAAGTGCCCTGACTTGAATAACATTTCATGTTCAAAAGGTCCTTTAGAGTTCCATTTATTTAATCTCTACTTCATAGTGAACAGGCCTTGCGCCAAGAAGCTGGACATTGTGAAGAAAAAGATGATCTCAAGCCATCACTGGATTCAAGAGTGGCTCAGGTGTATTATCTCTGTCGTCTGTGAAAATGGATGCACAAGAGTTCTTTTTCACTATTTTTACTGTGTTGGGAACCATGTTCCACCTTTTGGCCACGTTCCATAATCCTGAAAGGATAAATATTGGGAGGAACCGCAGCTATAGCTCTATATTACTGTTATTCAGCATAGGAGCATCATTATTTTTCATGAGTACAAATAAAGGAGATATCCAGCACAATTTCTGTCAAATGGAGCATCCTGCAGTGCTTGGACTGACACTATAGGAAAGACTTCAAAAGGTTGTTGACGTTGCGTTCAGGTTCAGCTTCTAGCCTTTGGGCCTGAATCCACTCTTTCAATTTTTGTAAAAAAATTGACTCTCTACTATTTGGGAGATTAGCGAACAGACATCCCCGCAGCTTCTTTTGCGATAGACTCATTAATCATTGCTTAACTGTGTGGGTGGGTGAGGGGATTTTTCAAGGGAACTTTATGTTATTTCTGTCCACAAGAAAACAAATTGGGGAAAGGGGGGTCCTTTGGAGGTCTTTTTAACAAGACCACCCCACCGCCTTTGAGGGCATGGCCAAAAGAGTAAAACACAGGAGCGGTTTTTGGGGGGAGAAAACATTGTTGACTTTGGAATCTCCCTTGTTGCTCTTTGTCAAGAGTGAGGGCTGGGGTGCTCTTTATGGGGCATTCAGTGGACATTTGGATTGCAGCAGTACTCATTCCTCTTTGATGTCACCTCCTGCCAGTTTCTCCTCTCCACTCCCAAAAAAGGTCACAGTGAGTCACACTGCAATTCCTGCATTTCACCACCCAAAATGGCTTTTTTGCTTATTATAGACAGTTTTATGTGAAGTCATTGCGTAACTGCACAGAGGATTTTACGATTGAACTGTAACATTTTTCAGTGACCTCTCAATTTAGGAATCAGCTGTGATCTCTTGCCATCCATCTTGTTGCATAGATTTTTTTCTAAAGTGTATGTTTAAAATTGTTTTCAAATGCTGTAATGCTACCAGAAAAAAAGAGTTCTACAACGTTATGGGATACTAAATATGAGTCTGTATGTTCTACCATTTATTGGCTTGAGACAAATCTTTGAATTATGAAAGACGGGCAAAAAAGTCAATCAAAGTGCACTCAAGATTCATGGTAAGCACGTATATATATTGGTGTTATTTTCCCTTGGGTTTATTAAATGTGATTATACTGTTCATCAGTGTCAAGCCTCTTAAATCTGGATTATCAAGTCAAAGCAGTATCTGACGTATATTAAACAAAGGTAGAAGAGACATAATGTAAATCTGCTTGCCAGAGTCTTTTTTGGTGTTTAATTGGTCAACATCAAGAGAAAAAAAGCAGGTCATTCTTACTTTGTCTTTCAGAAAATAAAGATTAGTAGAATATCATCTTTTTAAAAGGGCCAAAGTTTCAAAATTATCTCATATCTGTCCTTTTGGAAGCTATTAGGTGCTATTAGGTGAGTATCTCATTTGTAATAATCATGGGTTAAATGCCAAGAGCACGTACAAATTCGTTCACAGAATTGTTTTTGACTGCTGACAGCGGGACAGCAAAACACCAAACCACACACACATGCACTCTCGCACACAGTCTCAGTATGTTCGACAGTATCAAGTGCGCGCGTGTTTGCAGCGAGCATGTCAGTAAAGAGCAACTTCAGCACTTTGTCATGACTTTTTCTTCGGATTTCACCAACGTACATGGGAGCAGTAAAGTTTCAGTGATTCGAGCCCCTTCTGGCTCCCATGCAACAAATCAAATCATGCACGACTGGGTTGATAACATATTTAGCCGAAACAGAGCTCGTTTTCTGGCTCCGCTCTCCACGGTTTGCCCTGATAGCGACCCCAGTGAGTTTCAGCCGTGAGAGAGGGCCACTTACAAATCTGGCTTGGTTTAACCTTCAGCAGACCTTAATGGTGGGTGGTAGAACCCTCTCTTTATGTGCCGGTGTGAAGCCTTGTTAAAGCTCTATTAGCCACGATGGTATCGCTACACAAATGAAATCTCAGACAAACATTATATCTATAATCACTTGCTTGTCTTTGGAGGGGTATCTAGGGGGGCAAGGCGCTACGGTCGTCTCCCCTTTCTCCCAGTTAAAGATGCGAGCTACCAGATCACGGCGAGAACATGACCGCCGAAGCGAATTCCTCATCTCCAGCAGCAAACCCCTGAGGCCTGTAAAAACCTTTTAAACAAAGATTTTAAAGAAGAAGGTTCATCTAACTGTAATGTGGGGAGAATTTGGGGGAGGGCGGTGTGAGAAAATAAAAACGGTAATTGTTCGCATTCCAACAGATTCGATATATAAACAATTTGACCGTCAGCCATGAAGAGGGCAGCTGTAAGTAATTTTTGAAGCAGATAATAATCAAGGCTACATGCAAAGCGGCGTTCCTCTGACAGGCCTCGCGGCTCTGGCCTGTGCTGGAGGGGGATTTGGGATGTCGTAGGAACAGTTGGTTTAGTTTAAACAACCTTGAATTGCCGTAGAAAGTGGGGGTTCGGAGCCTCCTTCCCGTTTGCTTGGCATGCAGATGAATGTGGCTCAGATTCAGGTTCAGGATGCCCATGAAATTTTAGGAATCCAATAAAAAAAGTTTAAATTTTTTCATGCAGACAGACAATAATCTAAAAAATTATATTTAAAGTGCACCTGAATGCCTGCAGGTATGAACGCTTGTTACCCCCACGAAAAAAAAAAACATAAAAAAAAGATTTGTGACTTTTTATCTCACAATTCTGGCTTTTTTTCTCACAATTGCTGGCTATAAAGTAGTAATTTCAAGTTAAAATGTTTATAAGTTATAAAAGTTTATATCTCACCATTCTGAGAAAAAAAAACATATCTCGCACTTCAAACTTTTGAAATTGCAAGTTTATATCATGAAATTGTGAGGGAAAAAAAGTAAAAATTGCAAGATGTAAACTCGCAATTTGAGAAATAAAAGTCTGATTTATAAAAAATAAATCTGCCAGTGGCTAGTGACTTGAAAATATTAAAACAACAACAAAAGCAGTTACTACCAAGAGCTGAACAATTTGGGGAAACAAATCTAATAAAACATTTTTTAAAAGATTTGCTATGCTTGTGTGTAAAGCTGGACCATTTTACGCAAAAATCCTTCACCAATTATTTTGTTATATATTGTTTTATTGTATTATCATTATTATCATTATTAAGCAGAGTTTGAAAACTTCGGTTGTCTCAGACCACATTCATTGTTTTTATACAACAAATAATAATTTCTTTAAATATAGCAATTAAAGAAAGAAATATATTTTTATTATACTATTGTTATATAGTATTTCATTATAATACTTTGAATAATACAAATACAAATAATTGTATTAAAATTGCATGACCTATATGTGTATATATATATATATATATATATATATATATATATATAGGTCATGCAATTTTAATACAATTATTTGTATATATATATAAAACACTTGCAGGGATGGAGTTTCCAGTCCATTACTACAACGTATATGATCCAGTTTGTGATGACTGGATTATTTCTTTGTCAGTAATTTCATCATTATTGGAACCCAATTCTCTCTGGTGAAACTGAAAAATCACAGGTCACCTTCAATATTTTAAAGCTAAATAGGTTATGTAGGTTTCTGGAATGTCAGAAAACATGCCTAACACTTTTTGTGTGCATTTTTGTTTCCTGACAACTGGGGAGCAATTTAGCACACTCCAGAACCAGCAATGAAGCTATTTAATTTGCTGTAGTTAATGTATGAAACTTCATATGGTTGTAGCTCTGTCATCAATAAGAATTATTATTATTTTTTTACCTCACTTAATATGTCATTATGTGTTGTTAAGTACAGTGTGGCATTGTTGGATCACTGAACCAATATGAGTTTGTTGCTAGGAATGTTCCGTTCATTGGTGAGTGCTCATGGGAATTTGTAGGGGGGCTGTGGGAGGACAGGAAAGTAATGAATTGAGAAGTTAATTTTGTCTTGAAGAAACTGATGAATTAGCCAAAAAGAAACTGATACAATTATTTAATTTGCTTTCTTTCTCCTGTTATCTGAACAAAGAACAATTGGACACAAATTTTATACATATACACACAAGGTTCTTAATTTTAAGAACACACAAGGTTCTTAATTTTAACGAAATAAGAGTGATCCTGAAAATTAAATGTTGTTTTTTTATTGGTGAATTATGTCCTGAGTAAGCTATTTTATGTTTACATATAAGTAAAAAAAATAATAATTCAAAAGTTTACAGACGCATGATCCTTAATGCTGTGTGTTGTTACCTGGATGATCCACAACTATTTGTTGTTGTTGTTGTTCTTCATGACTCCCTTATTTGTTCTAATCAGTTAAACTGTCCGTCCAAAGTCCTCCAAGTTCTGCACAGTCTTTGGTTGAGAGATGAATTGATAGTTGAATTGCTGAGAGACATGTAATAATTTAATTTAATAAACATTAAACTTGTTATTTAAGGGATCCAATCATGTGCTGTGATTGGTTAGCTGGCTCAGTGTGTTGTGATTGGGAGTGCTTAGCACATGTTCGGGAAATGTCCCGCCTCATCATGAGCGCGAGCTCTACTCAGATGTAAATATTAACAATGGCGCCAATTTCAAGCCAATTCGAGCCTGATTCAGACCCTGACAATGTTAACGAAGAAGATGATCATGGAGAACGGATTTCAAGCACAGACTTTGTGAGCACGGATTTTACAGGGCGTTTCAGAGTGTGTGACTTTTTTGTCATTTTCTTATATGGCGCTTTTCCACTCCATGGTACGGCTCAGTACGGCTCAGTACGGTTCGGCTCGGCGCGGCACGGTTCGGCTCGCTTCGCTTTTCCACTGCGTGGTACGACTCGGCACGGCTCGGTTCACTTTAGCTCGGTTGCTTTTCCACTGCAGTTAGTACCGCTTCAAAGTGGGTCGAATTATGACTGATCGTTATAGTTTATCCGCTCCTCGGCAACTAACAAGAGGAACGTCTGCACTTCTCGTCCACTGACCACGATTCAGCCATTTCTTTTTTGGAAGTTTTTTTTCTTCAAGCAAGTCAAGCAAGTAGTTTTAAAACATTGGAGGCTGTTATTGGCTATTTAAATCTAGCGGGTTTGATGTCTCGCAAATACAATGACGCTGGTAGTTACGATTCTGTCTGTCTGACCAATCAGTGATCTACAGTGCTTCCACGTCACATTTTAGTATCGGTACGGTACGCTTGGAACCTCGACAGAGGTGGTACCATATAAAGCGAGCCGAAGCGAGCCGTACCATGCAGTGGAAAAGCGCCACAAGTGACCCGTGCCGAGCCGTACCGTACCATGCAGTGGTAATCATGGATAATTTTCCTAAGGGGCGGTGAACTTCGGTTAATCTTCAATACACAAATTAAGATATTTTTGACGAAACCTGAAAATCTGAGAGGTTTCTGTCTCCCCGGTAAAGGTCTAGGTAACCAAAATGAATGAGATCCAGTAAGTTGAAAAACAAATTCATACGAATCAAATGCTTTAATCAAAGTCTTGTATAGAGCTACGATCACTTTATATGATGAACAGATTAAATTTGAGCTTTTATTTACATACAAACAATGACTGACACATACTGTGCATAGTAACGATCAAGTTCTGTTTTATGGACGTTTAATTTGTATTTCATTGTATCCCTGTGTTCTGTTCCTGGTTATTTTGTTTTCCCCCATTTTACCAATTATTTTCTGTTTCCTAGTTTATTGATTATGCCCTAGTTTGTTGTCATGTCAATTCTAATGGCTCTGCGCACATGTTTCTTGTTCAGTTATTTCCTCAGTTTTGTTCCTCTCACCGCTCAGTATTGTCCTTTTCTCACCACTGACCTTTTTTTTTTGTGTGAAGCTGTTATGATTTTCCCCTCATGTTGCCTCATGCTGCCTTTGTTTGAGGGGCTGTTTACACAACACCATATTCAACTAAAAACTGAAAAAATGGGTTTCAAAGTGCAAGTTTTTGAAAATGATACCATGTAAATGATGACAGAAATGCTCATGCCACTCTTCCCTTCAGGGTCTCAGATGAGCCCAACAGGTGTTTCACCCACAGTGGGAGGATTAACATGCGTTCCCAGCATTCCTCAGCAGTGGCACCAGAATGAAATATTCCTCACTGGTGCTTGTGATCTAGATCAAGGCCACAGTCAGGTGAGACAGCTGACCTACTGTAACGGGGCGACAGAAAGAGAGTAACATGTGTCTGGCCCGCGTGAGACTCAGAGAAGAGTCACAGAAGACCAGGATGAGTCCAGTTCAGGATGACAATAGTGTGATGCAATGCCATTAAAGGCTGGATCAGTTGGGTTTTCACTCAAATTTGAACCCTCAAAAACAGTCACACTTTAGCTGTTTGTGATCATTTTCATGTAACTTGTATGAAGTTTATTCCAGTAAAAATGGACAATCATTGAAACATGTATTCTATGTGAATTCATCATATATTATGTCCAGATTGCTGTCACCTGGTAAAGAAAAAGAAATCTCATGTGAGGATAAAAATCATTTAATTACAGTAATGGCTAGACGGTTGAGTGTTCTATGCATCAAAGCAACTACGTAAGAATACTAGATGTTATGCTAGCAGTTAAACATTTTAGTCATTTATTTATTTAGTCATTATCTAACTATTATTTGTCAGTTTGGTGTATATGTTTTAACACTTTCCCCGCCATTGAAGGAAATTTCAGGCTTTCTGTGTTTTCACTGTTATACGGTAGGGGGCGCTATTACACATCTTCTGAAAGAAGATCCAGAACCTCCTGATCAAAACACAGGGGAAGAAGAAGAAGCTGAAACAAGGGATAGCAAATGTAAGCAGATTCATTTGTAAATTCATGTGATCATCAACATTAGACAGCATATACATTAAAACAGCCTAATGTTACTGTATGAAATGTCGACCCAGGACGAGCTTTAGGACTGTGAAGCTTTGGAGGTGTTGATGGACTCGATCTTCTCCAACTGTGTTTTGATCATCGTTCTGAATCCCATCTGAATGTAGTCCTTGACAAAAACGTGATTTTCTTAGCTTTTTGCTCAATCTGTTTTTTATGAAACTTACCCACATTCAAGTGTTGATAAGAAAATAATGCATTAAGCTAGAAAAAAACTGGGTTTGTTGGTTAGTTTGTTTGTTTGTTTGTTTGTTTGTTGTTTTAAAAGCAGAGGCTCTGTTCTTGCTTTTGATATACTGCATGTTCAGATATTCATACAACAAAATATTCTGGGGATCATGGAAATTTGTGAAAATTATAAAATAATGCTGGCGGTGGCTGACAACTTTTTAAAATAACGCTGGTGGTGAAAGAGTAAAAATAATACTCCCATTCATTTCTGTCTGTGTAAGAGCCGTTGCAAACATATCCACATCGCTATGATCAGATGCTTTATTAACTGCTGTTTTCTCAATGCTGTCCTTTATTTTGTTAATTATCACAGCACATGTAGATTGGCTGAGAATGAAGACGAGGTATAGTATAGGCAAAGTGGATCTATAAGCAGCGTAGTCTTTATTGTACGAATATAATCCAACATGAATCAGTGTCATGAGAGTAAGTGTAGTAAGTTGCCGTGACCCCAATTAACTTTTCTGGATAAAGGGAATTAGGTAAATGTCAGTAAAACGAGAGGAAGAGGAATATAGTGTTCGCCGAGGGCGCCATGCAGCTGAACTCATGAAATGCTACGCCGGCCCTCTGACTGGAGATGTGCATGGAAGACAAGCTGAACATCAATCACTCAGTGTGAGCTCAAGCGTTGTGTGTTTGTGACGGTCAGGCGCTCGGTGTCAACCTGCATGTCGGTAACCAGAGAGAGACAAAGAGAGGACACAGTGTGACCCTCAGTACAAGGGAGGGACGGCGTTTGACCCCGCACAAAAAAAAAACCCTCAAGGAGAATTTGATGCCCAGAGCGAGCGAGAGAGAGAGAGAGAGAGAGAGAGAGAGAGAGAGAGAGAGAGAGAGAGAGAGAGAGAGAGAGAGAGAGAGAGAGAGAGAGAGAGAGAGAGAGAGAGAGAGAGAGAGAGCTATTCCAATGACAAATAAAGCATGAACTAAGCTCATTTTATGGACATAATATCTATTCAACGGGTGTTTTCTCTTAGTGAAGTGGACATTTTCAAAATCTCTGTGAAAAGTCACAAAATGGTTAATGAAATTCTAACTAATGACTGTAAAACTGTTACAGTTGTGGGATTTAATATACAGTAACTAAAAATGGATGAGGATACAGATAAGTTCCATTACAGTTGTATTAAAAATGATACAATCACATCACCATTTTGTAAAAAATAGTGATTAATAGCAGGAAGTTTGGATGAATTATAAAATAAATGTTGCTTAAATTCTTTAATGGAGCCTGTTGTGTAAAGCTTTGGGTTAGTAAAAGAAGAAATACTGACACCCTGCATGAACCAGGATAATGACATACAGATGCCAATAGCTTTGATGATCAATTGACTATGCTTACTTTTACCAAAAGATGCCTCAGTTTATCGTACTATTAATATTACACTCCTAAAACACTTGACGATGACCAGGGAAAACACAAGTCCATGTCTCTCCGTTGATAAAATCATACTCGAATCGCTCTGCATTATATGAACTGAGCAGGACTGAACGACAATAGCAGCAAATCTGAATCTCTCAAGGGTTTTGCAGATAAAAATATGCACAGAATACAGAGTACTTTGTATTAAATACATTTTCGAGTACAATTAGTATAAAGATGCCTAATATAAAGTGATGGTGAGGATTCTTATATTGTGACTGTGTTTGCTGATAGCAGCAGCATGACCCAAAGTGTGTGTTGAGCTCCAGTTATTAACCCTAAATCAAATTTTAACCTCTGACCCCAGCCCTAATGCTCACCTAACCTTAACCTTAACCCTATCATTCTTCAGAGAACTGGAGAACAGGACAATGATGCTTTGGAAAATGAAAATCATTGAAATGTTGCATAATACAAATGCATATTATGTTAAAATATCGGGAGAAGTTCACATGTAAACAGCCTAGTTTTGGTTTTTCATTAGTTGTCATAGTTTCTAATTATAGTTCCCTGTTCTGTTGATTACCTTCCTTGACTATTTAATATGCAAATGAGCCCCGCCTCCACTCACTCACTCACTCAGAGATCCACTCATTGACGAGCACACGTTGATCTGATTGGTTACGAGGTAGTTTGTGACGTCAGAAACACCAGCGATTTCAAACCGTGTTTTTGAGACTGTCTTTGGTTCACTGCAGTTTTAAGCAGAAAATACTCAGCAATGCTGTCGACTTACTGTATGCATTTACACATGGTTTGTCTTAAAGCATATTAAAAGCAATGCATACACATAAAACAACATTAAAAGCTGGATTTTCACCACAGGGGGACTTTAAGAATAATTAGGTTGCTAGAAAATATGAATTATTTAGTTAATAGGTGAGGCTTGATTCCCATCATTTGCTGTGGCAGCATGAGAACAATAAAAAACAGAGATACACGGACACAATGAACATACCAGGCTCTTCTTGTTTTTGCATTTGTGCTAAAAAAAAAAAGCTCGCTTTGGGACAAAGAGAGAAAGAAATATAAAATAGAAAATGTATTTTGAACACACAACACATTTGGAAACAACAGTTTCCAAACTCCTGGAAGAGAACATACATATCCATCTCCTTTTCATTACGTTGTATAAATATAATTAAGAAATGTAAGAGTCAGTGGTGTTCCATGGTGTAGGATAAAAAAGATAAAAACAAACAAAAAGCTGACTTCAAGAAGGCATGCGCTAAAACCACGTGTGAACTGTGCGGAAGATGAATCACGACTGTTGTAACCACTCCATACCACTAGTGGCACTATTTCAATGACACGACTTCCCTCCAACCGTTCATGCAGCAGCCTCTGACTATCAGGGACTTTCTCAGCCTGAATCCTGAAAGATTGCTGGCAATTTGTTTATCAGGGTCTCGACTAGTCAAACTGTTCCCTTGGCACTTGACAGTGCTGTGCCAAGACCTGATGTCATTTTAATAACACCCTGATACATGATATCACCCTTATCGACGTCAAGCGTGCTATAAATATTGCATTTTATATATTCAAATCTCTAATGTGCCCCATTTCCTGTTTGGGCTAATCCCTGAGCGCTGCAATAAATGTAGAGTAAAAATAGCTCGCCGTACCGTTTATATTCTGGGAGCAAGTATAGGATACTGAGAAGGCATTTCCCATTATTTTATTGCTCTGTATGTTTTTACTACAATCCTGGTCATTTAAATCTAAAAATCCAAATTTTGGATGCTCACAATACATAGGTCATTTTAATGTTAATATTTTTAAGAGCTGTTTGTCACAATCACGTCTAGGAGCGTCAACACTGGCCCTTAATTTTCAATCAAATTACCTAATGGTGTGCTTTTTTTCTTCCAACTAGGGTCTGAACTTTTATGGCTTGAGTGTGGTTGAGGCCATGTTTATAGCTATGCATGCTAATGCTAGCCCTCTTTTAAAAGGAGCACCTGTGCCTCATAAATCTGTAACAAACTCCCCATCCAGTATGTTACATTTCTAATAAGCGCCAGAGAGTGGCGGGCGGAGGGAAAGCGAGGGACGTGAAAAAGAATGGCTACTGTATGGAGCCATAATAAGAGCCAGCTGTGGGTCAGCCATGTTAGGGCCGCTCTTGAGAGAGTGTGTGTAAGTGTGTGTGTGTGTGTGTGTGTGTGTGTGGTACCAGGGAAGAAAAGCTGGCAGGCACATCATAAATCCTACTCATTTCGGGTTCACTCACGATGTTCGGCGGAGGGCCTCCACCGCACTAAGCAAATTGCCTGTGATTAGAGAACAAAAAATAGCCCTCTCTTCCCTGTTTGCACTTGGGTCTGGTTGAGCCGCACATGTGCACAAAAACGCCATTGTCTGGCGGCATAGAGTCCAGCATGCAAACAACACCTGCAGCTGGACGCGGTATTTTGAGCAATACTACCTGACCTGTGATTTATACCCACAATACTAGAATGAGGTCGCCAATGCCTGGATAACTGAAATAGTATTTTGTTTCATTCTGCCGCGCCAAACCACTTGAGCTAAACTCTTAAGAATGAAGGCTCTTCACTTTAGCTTCGGCAAAAAAAAAAAAACGAAAAAAAAAACTTTATCTGATTATTACAGTTTTTTAAGGGGAAAAAAGGCCACACCAGACTTTTTATTTCCATTGACTTCCATTCATACGCATACAAATGCGGGAGAGCTGAAACACAAGCTCATTTCACATTTCGCTGCATTCCAAAGTTGTGGTGAATTCTGACCAAATTCATGTCAAGTGGAGCAGAGTGACCAATAGAAGATCAATAGGTCACGGCGTGACATCGTCACTGAATTACAAGAACATAAATTTAAAACTGCAGCGTTGCAGGATTTTACATTTTAGTTTTATTATAATTAGTTACGTGTTGAATTTATGCTTTTAAAAAGATGCTGCAGAGTGTGATGTCATATCCCAACGTTTTTTATTGCTGTGTCCGAAAAGATTATGTATGCTCAAAATCTAGTGTGACTTAAAACTTTATTTCAATAGTCTACGTTAGACATTCTACTAACTATATGTAACTTTGCAACTACGTGTCAACTAAGAAATAGTAAGAAAAAAAATCCTACTGGGGGTAATCAACTTTTTGGTTACTGACATTCTTAAATATGTTTTCTTTTGTTTTCATACAGGTTTGAAACAACTTGAGGGTGAGTAAATAATGACAGAATTTTCATTTTTTAAGTGAAATGGAAGCTTTAGCATAAGTTCTGGCGGGAAGACTCAATTGTTACGTCACTTACCTTCTCATCTATCCAATCATGTTCTAATACTTATGGTATAAAAGATCGTTACTTACACATGTCTGAGTTCGCAGATGCTGACGCTTTCATTCACCTCCATCCTCCCCACCACCACCAGGATGGTCCCTTCCTCTCCATCCTCCCCACCACCACCAGGATGGTCCCTTCCTCTCCATCCTCCCCACCACCACCAGGATGGTCCCTTCCTCTCCATCCTCCCCACCACCACCAGGATGGTCCCTTCCGCTCCATCCTCCCCACCACCACCAGGATGGTCCCTTCCGCTCCATCCTCCCCACCACCACCAGGATGGTCCCTTCCTCTCCATCCTCCCCACCACGACCAGGATGGTCCCTTCCTCTCCATCCTCCCCACCACCACCAGGTCCCTTCCTATACCCCACAGGGGGTCGGCTCCACCCCTTCCTTCATCTTCAGGCAGGAAATGCAGAGTCCGGACCCTAGGATTGCGAGCTACGGACAGGGCCTAAGCCAAAGAACTTTACATCATAATATTGCTTGCTGGGCTGTTCATAAATGTGTTTGCTACGGTATTTATTCTCCCAAGTCTTTCTGGTAGAACTATTCCTTTAAGCAATACTAAAATGAGAGTTAGTTGACATGTAGTTTCAAAGTTACTTATAGTTAGTAGAATGTCTAAAGTGGACTTGGGCTTGTCTCTGGGGCAGTAGCCTAAACGGTCAAATTTATACCCCTAAATGGTTCATGGTAGTAACTTTTAGGGATAGACATAAGAATATGTCACAACACACCAGTGATAATCACAAGTGACAACACACCAGTCAAACTACTCCCGTGTCTTTCATAGATCATGTCCTGAAGATTGTGTAGCTGACGAAACTACTGAAAAAGAAGAGAAAACATTCCTGCCTACATCACATTTATTAAGCCCCTTAAAGCAGATGCACCCTGTCCCAAAAAAAACCCTACTCACAAAATAAGTGTGCCATCTTTCTCCATTTCATGGCCGGTGTCTCTTTATCTGTCTCTCAAAAACAAAAGATTATTCAGACTGAATGATGACAATAACACGGTTGCCTAAACTAATAATGCACTGACTCAAGTGCTACTGTTTGTTATTAGAAGATCACTGATTACATTATTTCAGGGGTGTCCAGTCCTGCTCCTGGAGGGACACTGTCCTGCAGAGTTCAGATCCAATCCCATTTAGGGTACGTTTGCACGTGTGTATTATTTATGAGTTTTCCGCGTACAGACGACACCATTTTCAAAACGATCCCCATTCACACGGATCCGTGAAAACGAATAAAAATGCTGTATTCTGCTGCCAAACCTTTAGATGGTGATGAAACACTATAGATTGAACACGTAATATGCATGTGCATCACGTTATCGTCTTTAGAGATTTGTGTTTTTGTAGTTCACAGAGACTGTGTTCAAAAAAGTGCACTTTAAAACCCATTTTCAAAAGTTTGTGTTTTCAGGCAGCCAAAACGCTGCTGTCGTGTAAACGAACGGCCAAAACGCAAACAAAGTTTTACGTTTTTAGTTGAAAACATTGTCACGTAAAAAGCTCCTTAAACACACCTGAACCATCTAGGTCTTCCGTTTCACTAAAAAACGTCCAGGCAGATGTGTCGGGGCAAGTTAGTGCTAAACTCTGCATGACAGTGGCCCTTCATGAGCAGGTTTGGTCACCCCTGCATTGTTCAAACCACAACTGATATGAACCAGATGAAAAAAACTACTTTTACGAATCTTGAGCATTGTACAACTTAATCAAGCGTTAGATTAAGGACTTTGGTTTTGGGTATAATGCAATGATGTCAGTTTCAGTAATGTATGCCGTAGCTGACGTCAAGCCTGGCGCTGTTTGAATATGCAAATGCTTGAATGAGCTACAGCAGAAGGCAAGATTTCAGGAATGAAGGCTATCTTAATGAATTGTAAACTTGTCTCTTTTTGGAGCTTGAAAGTCTCTGCTCACCGTCAGCAGCTTGCACATTCTTCAAAATCTTTTGTAATCCACAGAAAAAAAGTAATACGACAGGTTTCGTAAACATGAAGGTGAGTAAATAATGACAGAATATTCAATGTTGGATTGAATATTATATATAGGAATTTACTCAAGAATTTGATCAACTTTGCCATCGCAGCTAACATCTGAGCAGTCAAAATCAGTACAAAGAGCTGACAAAACACTGCAAGTGTTCAGTTTCTTTTTATTGTGAGGCATGGGTTATTTGACTATATAACAAATGTCATACAGTACATGTAAAAATGAAATCGGCTTGTAGCAGTCACACATGTGGAGAGTATCACTCTTCTCCCTAATACAATGCATGTGTTACAACGGCAGCACGGAAATTAGGATTGACACGCTTGTAACTTCGAACAGCTCTTCAATTCGGAATGAACACATATGACTCAAATACATTTGGCAATAAAGCAGTCGAAACCATGTGTAAGAGCGGTTCCTTTTAAACCTTGTTTCATGAGCATCAATTTGCAATTAGTCCAAAAAAACGTTATCTCTCCAATCCATTTAAAAACAAAGCTAGCATGCTAGACTGACACCGGGCTGTTTATTATTGCTAATATCCACTCAGCCCACTTTCACCATAAACACGTGTGCACCTGTTGGTAGCGGGTGTCTTTGAATGCTCCGCAAATGCAAACCAGACCTCGGAGGGGGCTCACCGAAAACAATGTGCGGTGGGAACTTTACGCTTGTGGCTAAACGGGCGACGTTCACCTCTGTCAGGCTGGAGAGTCGGGGTTACGTGCCGAGGTTAGGGTAAGGGTGACGGGGTGGGGTGCCAGTAGGGATTTGGGGTGTAGAGAACTTCTCAGCCGGGCAAGAGTTCAACCCCATCACGGCAGGCCAATCTGTTCCAGACAAGCTAAATGACACATTATTGGATCCAGACCTGACATGGGCGCTGTGTATATTACATTACCAGACACCAAGCCCACTTCAGCTCATTACCTCCGCCCACAGGGAGGAGAGAGTAACAGACACATCTAGAGAAAGAAAGCGTTTTCTTTAGCCTTCTCTCTCTCTTTGCCGGAAAACTGTCAGATATTCCCGAGGCAGGAACGTTTTCTCAGAACACCCAAGACGTTCCTGGCCCGGAGGGATTTCTTCATAAAGATATTAGAAACACAAGACGGGATTCCTGTCCTCCTCTTCCTCGTCCCTCCCATGTTGCGAAGATGAAAAGGAGGGTGGGCGGGCAAACGGAGGGGATGGGTTGACCAGGGCAGGGCAGCGAGGTTAACTCTTTCATTCTGATTTCTATTAGGTTAGCTCCATCCCACGGGGACCCTCGAACACAAGGAGCAATAACAAAATGCCAGAGAGCGTGTTATCGGGGCTGGAATGACATTTAAATTGAGCAAGGCAAAGCAAATAAAGATCTTAATTTGCAAATTAAAACATTCTCTGCAACATAGATAACCAATGTGAACGATTTTGAAAGCACAGACTGCCAAACTATATAAATGATGGTTTGTAATCACATTTCATGATGCAAATATGACTGTTCTATTAATGACAATGTTATTACATTCATATTACATCCTTTTATGATGTAATGTTTAAGACAAGCACTACTAATCCTGTTTTTCATACATCCCACACAGTTTGTGATATTGGAAGTGATACCTCAAATCACTTGGCTTGTTTGATTGAGAATGGTGTGCTGTTCATTTTCTAAGCAATTCAAATTACGATTTTCACCTGGTGTGCAATATAAAAATAAGCAAAACGAATCCAGAGACCAGAATACCATAGAGACTTTACTTTTGACTTGGGCTAGTAAGCGACCACCCTAGAAACTGCATATCAGTGCACCAAAAACCGCTGACAGCTCATTTGCAACACACCAGTACCAAGTTCTTCATGGGCAAATGTCACTCATATTTTAATAATGTTTAATCATACAGTATTCGTTTAGACACACAACTGATCAGCCAACAGATTTTCTGTATGATATATTTCTGCATGATATATAACAGATTGACATACGCTTGCAGTCACAAACACACACACTCTCTCGGACAGTGCCATCCCTCCTCTGGACAGGTGGGGTGCGTATCTTTATTACAGATTTGTTTGGGTAAGGCATACTGTAGGTATCCGCCTTCACATTCTTCTGCTCACAACCCGAACACCACATCACGTGTTGTGGCATGTAAATCGCATCGGTGGCATGACGCCACTCTTGCAGTTGCACCATCCAGAATCCTTGTGGTGTCAGGGTGGAGATTATCCGATCTGATTTACTGCCCTGTAATCTCATTCTTCAGCTCTTCAACAGGGCCATGTGCTGTAGCCGGGTCTCATATAACCACTCATGTAGCAACTCTCTCGTGACCTCTTTACGCTGGCTACCGAGTTCTCACCTGCCAAAGGGCAAGGCTGAAGAATACCCGGGGTCACAAATAAAGGCTTGCCAAAAATACGGGCTAGTGTCTGAGAGGACAGACATGTGACGGTAGCGCTACAGCTGTGGTGGAAGCCATGTTCACAGTAGTCAGGAGTGTCGTTGACTGAATACGAGACAACCTGACGGGACATATGAAACAATAACAGCTGTCTGTCGTGGCTCACTGATGGCAACAGTAGCAAAGTTACTGCGCAATGAGGGGAGTCTTCAGATATTCTGGCATGTTCACATTTAGGGGCTGCTTACAAGACAGCGTTTTCAACTTTTTATGCGTTTTGGTCGTTCGTTTAAACGACAATGGCGTTTTGAGTGCCTGAAACACAAACGCTTAAACTGGTTTCAAAGTGCAAGTTTTTGAAAATGGTCTCCGTGTAAACAACAAAAATGTGAATCTCTGAAGACGATGACGTCATGCACATGCGTATTACGTGTTCAGTCTATAGTGTTTCATCGCCATCTAATGGCCTGGCAGCAGAATACAGCGTTTTAAGTCGTTTTTGGGGATCGTTTTGACAATGGTGTCGTCTATACGTGGAAAACTCTTGATAATCATAAACGTTCTCTTAATCTGCAGTCTCAAAGAATATTTGTCTATGTAAGTCATTTTGTATATGGGGATTTTTCATTACATTCTTCTAGGTGATGTGGGTCATTTTTCAATGTTAAAATACTTTCTTCCATCCCACCCTAATGTTGCATAGACAATTATAAGACATTTCTAGATATATTTTCTCCATCGTGAATCTTCGGTAAAATTTTGTGGGTAAATGCGGCCCATTGTTCACTGTCAATAATGTAGCGAAGCATGAAGCATTGCTTACTCAGCGGTCACTTCCAAACCAAGCGACTTTATACTGGTAAACCCCAGCATGTTAAAAGTTCAACTTGAATCCAATATGTGACCCGTGTACGGACATTTTCACGGTCACACGAAACTCCCAATTGCATGGATTCCTATTGATTTTTCTGAAATATGTCCACAGAATCCTGCTGTACAAAGGTAAATGTGATCGCACCTTAATACAGTGACATTAAGGTTAATCTGTTTGTTTGAGTGGTCTGACATGTCAGTTTCTGACTCAAATACTGGTGTGAGTGTGCAGGACTACTGTACTTATTTGTCTGAACACTGGCAGATTGACATTGTTCAGGAAACCTGTTGTAAACAGTTGCTACAATTCACTATTTTGTTCAAAAGTGGCAAAGACTTTGCACACTTCACCACTAAAGCAAAAACACAAATGATTAATAAAAAATCAAAAAACGCAAAATTGCATCTGAACTTTTCCTAAAAACTGACTTTATCAAAGACTTTATTCTAACTTTTGTATGCATTCGGTCGCTTTACCCGGCTGTTGTCACATCAGATTTCGATCAAATTTTGTGAATCAAACTTTGGCTGGAAAAGACCATCCTGGATATTCTGTTAGATTTTTTATGTTTTAGTAGATGATTTTTGTTTTTGAGTGAAATAATGTCCATCCTTTATTTGTCATTAGCTCTCTCTCTCTCTCTCTCTCTCTCTCTCTCTCTCTCTCTCTCTCTCTCTCTCTCTCTCTCTCTCTCTCTCTCTCTCTCTCTCTCTCTCTCTCTCTCTCTCTCTCTCTCTCTCTCCCTCCCTCCCGCCAGCAGTGTGTAGGAGGATCTCTTTAAGCGAGCACGGTTCACCTCCTCAACCTCTGCTAGATGGGGCGACTGTGAGAACTTCACCAACGCAACAATTTAGCCGCCTCTTTTTTCGGCACCACATTATTATCCTTCAGGATAGACAGTTAACCTAGATGTGGGGCCACTGTGTGGCCATTAAGACACCCACCAAGAACACACACACACACACACACACACACACACACACACACACACACACACACACACACACACACACACACACACACACACACACACTCCACACTTTTCCCACAAGACCTGAAAGAGGTATGGGTGTACTATCTTCAAAAGTTGTATTATTATAATCGTTATTATTATTATAAAGGCTTACTTTCCCCTCTAAATGTTAATGCAGTCTATGAAATAGCAAGGTATTCATTTTGTTTTTCCTTGCTTTTTGTTTTGCTGTCTTTGTGATGATGAATGAATTATTTATTTATTTGTCTCATCATTACTGCTTGTCTGTGGGATTCATAACAGTAATATGGAACAGCTTTGTGTTTTTATTTTGCTGATTTAATTCAAATGTTCAACTTTTTGTAAATATGTGTTGAATCGAAAATAAATAATGTTCAATGACTTTGGACAGCAAGGACAGCAGGTCAATAGTCATGTTGCTTACTTCAAAAAAAACAAACAAATGAACGAAAGAAAGAAATTAATGCAATATTTGAGTACACAGCGCATTCTGCATGTGAGTGTTTGTTACCACATCTGTGTGTATTTATAAGTGTGTGTGTGTGTGTGTGTGTGTGTGTGTGTGTGTGTGTGTGTGTGTGTGTGTGTGTGTGTGTGTGTGTGTGTGTGTGAGGCAGAGGGCAGCTCCAGCGCACGGTTCTGGACCATTAACAGTGATTAATAGGTTTACATGCTTTCCCATGATCTCCACTGACTTGTGGAATAGAGCGCTCACCTATGAGCCAGACTGGACACACTGACCGCTGCCTCTGCGTAAGTGTCTGAGATAACACCATAATCAATTTATGCAAAGACACAAACGACATCGAACTGGCTTTTAAGAAAATTCGTTTGCAAATACTTTAGTGTGCTGTATTAAAAAAATATATATATATATATATAAAGTTTTGAGAAAAAAAAATTGTGAACAATAGTTGAAAACTGGTGAGCTGTTTATTTGTAAGTCTTGAATTAGTATATGAATAAATACAATTGTATTCTATTTAATGTCACACATACCAAATATATCTATATATTGTCGTAATTATACTGTAAATTAATTTAATTATTAAACAATAATCTAATTTCACAGGCATGGATCTTTTATGAGAAACAAATTATTTAATTCATGTTTTTAACACTTAAATGTAAAAATAAAGTCTGAATGTCTTTTAATTTTAATTTAAGCATTTATATTGGAAATATATTTTGGTTTGATTTCCCGTTTTTATACTACATGAAATGAAAGTTTTTCATGAAAAAATATTATAATTGATTTCAATGAAACGTTGACTATTTTAGTGTCTAAAAATACAAAATATATAGATTTGCAAGACACAAGCAAACTGTTTTTGTTTCAATTGTTGTAAAAAAAAATATATAACGAACAGTGAGTCGTACACTATAATAAAAATTCAAAGTTGTAAATCAGACAAAGATTATTGCGGTACATTTTACAATAAAGTATTATGTAATTGTTTTTCGTCAGAATTTTATTGTTTAATTCAATGTCACTTGCCTTTTTTAATTTTATTTACCAGTAACTTCTGGGTGAAACTTGTTTTTACGCCAGCTTTTTTCCCAGTGTGTTTAGCTTGACCTACAGGACTTGTCCGAGTGTGAGAAGACCACAGTTGTCGTTTTCCTCCGCAAACGTCCAAGGAACGAGATTTCTAACCTCCTCTGAACAGAAATGTTGGACCTACCTCAGATGTTTTTTTCACAAATGATCCCTCTAATCTCCGGGAGATTACAATACTCCAGCGTATTTACACTTGCAGTCTTTTCTCTCCTGCATAAATATACATCTCTGTGGAGGACTTCGATTAAGAAATAATACAATTTAGAAAAAGAGCGGGGTGTTTTTTTCTCTCTTGTTGGGGAAATATGCTCTCTAATCCTCCACTATAAGAACCATCTGTGTAAATGAGACCGGACAGTCACGGCGAGAGACTGGAAGCCAACATGAGAGTTGTCTCTATTACACTTCAAATAATCATTATTATTTACCGCCTTCTTTATTTCACATCATGATCAAATTCTGAAAAGTTTCTATTTCCAGGTATGTATTTCTACACAAATATATTGACTTTAAAAACAGGTTTTATGTCAGTGGTCTTGTTCAAAATATGCTCTTGGTCAACAATATGTCCACTGTAACATTCTGCTGTCAAGACAGATATGAGTCTTGACAGTTCATGGTACATTCACCTGTACTAAATCCAGATCCAGTGACACGGATCGTTACTGCTGGCGTCAGAACAATCCACACGTATTCCAGAGGATCCGCTTACTAAACAAGTAATCATGAGACAAAAGTAAATAAATGAAACTGTTATTAAGTGACGGGGGGTTTTTTTTCTTCGACTGTGGCTGCTGGACCCCCGAACCGTCTGTCCACGCACCGGCCTCACATGAAGACTCAAACACGTGTTGAACCCTGTTCCGCTTTTGTTGAAATCTGATGTTCCCACATAATACGCATATAAATATGCACAAAGCTTCGGAGGTTTCTTAATTTCCTGTCTGGGCCACACACAACTGCAGAGATTGCTGGGCTTCAAGCTATATTACTAAACCTGAGAAACTGTAATCTGCAATAATATTATTTTCTTTTTTTCTTTTCTTTTTCTTTTGCTGAGCAAATACCTCAAACAGCGCTAGACTTTCTCTTGCTCTCGTGCTGCACTGAATTACACGTGTTTTAATGGGGCTGAATAGATTTCTTTGTCAGCGGCTATTTTTGGAAAACACACTAGCCTTATTATGATGTTTGCCGTATACAGTATTTTTAACCCACTAGATTTTCTAAATTTGCAGTAAATGCAACAGAACACGTTGTATACTTCACCTCACAATTCGCTTGACTTGATCTTCATTTTCAGAGTATGGAATGAAGCACAAATAATTATAGCGACTTATTATTTTTCTTTTTTTTTTTCTTTTTTTTTTTACCACATATCTCTATTTTGATCAGACTGAAACCCAAAAAGTTTTTTTGACAAAATGAGCACCTTGTGATCAATCGACATGTAACAACAGTTTAACATACTGATGTTTAAAATGTAAATAGCATCTATATATGATGAATAACGTCTAATTATTTTACTATTCATTTATATCTTATATCGTTTATTTTTTTTATATCTCTATATATCCTCATAACCAGTAACAGCAACTGCAAAAAACTATTTAAGATGATTAATTAAATTTACAGAAAACTGCTGAAACAAAGAGTTTTTTATGCTTATGCTATATGATTATTAGATGTTTTGTAAATATTGGCTCACTTATTTAAAATCCACACAGTACATGCTACTTAAATTTGCCACAATTCTTTTGAACCATATAGCAATCTAATAAATATACTACTAGTAGTTATTATTATTATTGAATTTTGGGATTTTTTCTTTTAATGGAATAAAAAGAAACAATTGCCAGGAAATTAGAGTACAAATAAAGGTTACACTTTATTTTAAGGTGTCTGTGTTACAGTGTAAATGTACCGAGTAATATAAATTAACTACATGTATTTCCTATAGGATTAGGTTTAGACTTAGTTGCAAGTAATTATGCTAAATTTATTGTTATTACATAGTAACTACATGTAACATCTGTAAAAATGAGTGACTTACACTTTATTTCAAGGTGTCATTGTTACAGTGTAATTATATATTTAAGTACTGAGTAATAATAATCAACTACATGTACTTACTATAGGATTAGGTTTAGACTTAGTTGCAAGTAATTATGCTAAATTTATAGTTATTACATAGTAACTACATGTAAAATCTGTAAAAATGACACTGTAAAATAAAGTGGCTTACACTTTAGTTCAAGGTTTCATTGTTACAGTGTAATTATATATTTAAGTACTGAGTAATAATAATCAACTACATGTAATTACTATAGGATTAGGGTTTGGTTGAGGTTTAGTTGCGTGTAATTATGCATAAATTACTGATATTACTATGGTAAGTAAATGTAACATATGTAACAACGACACTGTAAAATAAAGTGTTACCATAAAGTGTTACCTAAAAGAGGTATTAATAGGTTACAAAATAGATCTATTAGAATTAAAAACAGAATGTAAAAACAGTAAATCATTCCGGAAAGAAATACAAATGAGAAAATCTAGGGGAAAACACAAGTGCCTCGAGTCTTTTAGTATGTGAGTTGATCAGATCTCAGTGTCTGAAGCTCAAAGCTGCTGTCTGAATGGCCGACGGCTGAAGCATCTGAGGAACTTGCTGAGATGGAAAAAACAGATGTAAGGAACATGGAAGCGCTGCAGCGTTCAGGCCACCTGATCTGCCCCGTATACCCACAGCCCAAACACACTGAAGTTATTGTCCGGGAGAAGGACGTACTGCTGTTTCTTAACCTTCCAGATCCTGAACGGCTATATAAAGCTCTCCTGGGTCGCACTTGGATTCTTAATGTAGTTTTAATGCTTTGACCCCATACCCTTTAGTACTCCCTTTGCAATTGTATTTTGAACAAGGAGGGTACAGTACGGTGGATTGTACAGTCAGGCAGCTGGGTGGAAGTGTGTGGTTTCAGACTTTTAATGCATTTTAGAACAGGAAACATAATTTAGCTTATTCAGAAATATCTGCATGACCTAAAGTGCTTGTTTCTTCTCGCGCGGCTGAAGGAAGTTGGGAAAGCGCTGCTGCTTTCTGGGGAACTGTGAGTAAATGCCGACACAAACCTGAAAGCAGATCGTACACCCCTCAAAGATGTGATCGCTTGATGTGGGACTTAACATTTTCATCCCACAAAACAGGGCTTCTTTCTAGAAGAAATCTTGGGCAGCTCTTGCACTTCAAAGCCTGGCCGCGGCCCGCACTTCCCTGCGGTTTGCTGGGAGGAACAGACCGGGTCTTTTTCCAGAGGTGTCACAGGACACAGTCAGGCATCCACACCTGTGTTTGCATCCCTCCACACTAATTAACCCGCCGATGCCTTTTTATTTCCAGCACACTGGCTGCATTTAGAAGAACTACAAGACGTGAAAGCTGAAAGTCTTAAAGGCGATTAAAGGGGGTTGAGAAGCTGTAGCTACTCATCACACATCCCGACAACAAGTCCTTTTTGAACAATTCAAGTACAGCATATTTTCATTTTATAAATCAAATATAGAATTATAACATAATTACGTGATTTAATTCAAGTAAACTTTCATGTAGTAGAGGCTTTCGGGTCGAATACATTTTTGCACACATCTCAGTTCGTATCTATTTTATGTTTTGATGAATCATGGTTAATTTGAATGAATTTGTATCTCATTCGTTCTTTTTCATATTATCAGCCTTACTCAAATCAGATCATACAAATTCACATGAAATATGCGCCAATATTAAAATGCATTGTTTTCTCGTGAGATTGGGTTGAAAAAATACTATACTCACAATACTATATTTACCATAGTGCTTGATTCATAAACTATCACATTTTGATGTTTACATTACATAAGCATCTCTGTCTATTTGGCTTTTCTTACGTAGTAAACTTGCTTGTTAGCTCTCCTGGTACAGCATTGCACTTATGAAATACGAGTCACTATAAAAGACCTCCGAGACTTATAGAGACAAGCAAAAATGACATTTTGTTTCAGCAAACATGTTTTTACCTGATGTTTGCTTTTGTTAACACTATCAGTTAGGTTTAGGGTAAGTGGTACGTTATTTTCAAAAACAGAAGAGCATTAATCTTTGAGCAGCACTCACTGTACATTTCATTTCAATGTAAATACAACAAACACAAAAAACAACCAGCATAAAAAAATCTTCCCAGATTCACGTTCACCCGTTTGTGGAAAAGTATCACGCACTGGACATTTAACTCTGATCGTGTCGTGAAACATGCAAAAAGTGTCAAGATGAATTCCATTGTTTTCCTTAACGTGACATTGGATTTTCGACAAGGAAAAAGAAAGATGGAACTTTAATATGGAGCCCCTAAATGGATATGGTGAAGCAAATGGAGGAAATTTTTTTTGTCTTAGCTTTTGCAGGTTTTTTTCTCCCAAATGTTTTGTGTTCCTGTAGATAAACTTTACATTCACTCACTCAAAACGTTTTGGCAAAGTTTCTCAAGGAAACGCAAAGGATTTGCGAGCGAATGTAAAGTTTCTCAGGGGAACGTAAAGGTTTTACGAGTGAACGCAAAGTTTCTCAGGGGAACGCAAAAGTTTCTCGAGTGAACGCAAAGTTTCTCAGGGGAACGCAAAAGTTTCTCCATCAAACGCAAAGTTTCTCAGGGGAACGCAAAAGTTGGTCCATCGAACGCAAAGTTTCTCAGGGGAACGCAAAAGTTTCTCCATCAAACGCAAAGTTTCTCAGGGGAACGCAAAAGTTGGTCCATCGAACGCAAAGTTTCTCAGGGGAACGCAAAAGTTTCTCAATCGAACGCAAAGTTTCTCTGGGGAACTCAAAAGTTTCTCGAGCGAACGCAAAGTTCCCTTTCAAGGGAACTCGAGCTGCGCTGAGACGCGGTGGGAACGCTCTGCGTGATTGCGTCGTGAAGCACGTGTATAATCAGTCCAATGGAAGAGCGAGACGTCATAGGCGGTGACGTCATAGACCAGGAAGCTATAAAGCACACCAGAAAACAGACCGCGACAGCTTCTGTTGCCTTCAGCAAGCGATCTGTGTATTCTGTCCTTGTCATATTTATTGTTGTCTGTCAAGTTGCAATATATATATATATATTATGGCAAAAGAGAGCAAGCAGCTTTTGTGTTGTTCCCTGCCCACGTTATATCACGGGTGGGGACACACACATCAGCTTTTTGTTACTATTTGGGAGTGGAGCATGCCACAGTCAGTTCTCGAGGGGGCTGACTGTGAGCATTGCGAGAAGCTGTCCGTGAGGACGCTCCGCTCACGCCGGGAGTTCTTCGAGGAGGACGGTTCGGTTCGCGCTCCCCGCGCGGGTCCCGCTGTTGCCGATGCACGGCGGCGACTCGCATTTTGGGGTTCGCAAACGGATGTGACAGCGGGGGTTGGGACGGGCCCCGCCCTATCTCAACTTTCACCTGCCAGATCCAGTGCTGGCGATTTCCAGTTCCAAGGAATTGGTATCGTTAGTGTTTTGTTTAGAAAAAGAGAACAAAACAAATAAAGATATTAAGAAAAGGCAGATGTTTGAGTTTTCAATAAATGAATAAATAAGTCAGCTCAAAACTCTGTTGAATAAAGAGGAGCTTTAAAAGGAGGTTTATCTAGTGCTGTTGCTAGTTAAATATTTTCTGGCCAGCTGAACATTATGAGAGTGAAAATAAAAAGAGTTTATTAGATGAAATAAATCTAAAAACAGAGAAACTCTGTATCTCAGCCTCCTCGTCGGGGACTGCCCTTTTTTTCCCTATCTCCACACCACACTGAGGTGTCGAGATCGTGGAATAAGTCGGTTTCTATTTTATGTGTTTAATGCCCAACGTCTAACTATAGTAATGCTATGGGTATTAAGTATCATGGTATGACAGTGCCTCGGGTTAAAGAGACGCTTGCTAGCTTTCTCTCTCCCGAGTCGGCGTCATCATTTTTAACCCCGACGTTACCCACCAGCCATCTAAATAAAAAAATTTATTAGGCAACGCTGGTGGGTAAATTATAAAGACATGGATGAATGTGAGGTTGTCAGCACTGACGCTATTCGAGAATTGCGTCGTGCAAAAACAGATAAACTATACTGGGGAGGGACGGTTTCGAGAAATCGTTTCTCCTCTGCGTCCTCTGGGTGGCAACTCGCTGAGGAGGGTCGCAGCACGGCCAGTTCGGTTGTTTTCCTGCTGGTGGCCACGGAGTGATATATTTATATATATATATATATATATATATATATATATATATATATATATATATATAAGTTTTTCTGATTTAAAAATAAAGAAAAATAAGATAAAATTATGTCTGTTCTTCTGGACGCTCCGCTTTCAAAAAACAAACAAAAAAAAACTAAGAATAAACCGTTCAGCGGCGTTCCAGAGGTTTCTTCCTCACCAATCTAATGTTTCTGAGACTGCTGGGCGGAGCAGTCTCAGTCTACTAAGCTCCTCGCAGCACAGAGTGCAAGAACGAGCATCGCCATTTGGGCTCCTCCACAATCGAAGGGGACTTGGGTGGCGGTGGCAGTCTAGCCAGTTAGAGATATGCAAGATCTGAGGACTATTTTATCTCTAAAAAAGCTTTGACAATAGGAAGCTCTGACGCCGAGGCTATCAGGCTTCTAAAGGGTGGTCCCCTCCGGGGTAGGGATGGTTTTGAGAAAATCTTTTCTCCTCGGCGCCCTCTGGGGTGCGACTCTCTGAGGAGGGTCGCAGCACTGCCAGTTCGGTTTTCCTGCCGGTTCGCCGTTCAGGACACCAAGGTGTCAGTGTCCCCAAACGATCCTCCGAGGGGGGTCGTAGTGCAGTCAGTTCGGTTTCCTTGCCGGTTCGCCGTTTCAGGGTGCCGAGGTGCCTGCTTTTTCCAATGATCCTCCGAGGAGGGTCGTTGGAACTAAGTTATTTAAAGGGAGGCCAGATCTGAGGACTGTCTCATCTCTAATAAAGCTTCTGAGGGCTCCTCCGGGGCAGGGACGGTTTTGAGAAATCGTTTCTCCTCGGCGCCCTCTGGGGTGCGACTCTCTGAGGAGGGTCGCAGCGCTGCCAGTTTGGTTGTTCCCTGCCGGTTCGCCGTTCAGGGCACCGAGGTGTCAGCGTCCCCATACGATCCTCCGAGGAGGGTCGTAGAACGGTCAGTTCGGTTGTTCCCTGCCGGTTCGCCGCTTCAGGGCACCGTAGTGACTGTTCAACCAAATCCAGAGGCCAGTCTTGAGAGACTGGTTCCCCTAGTAGAATTTCTGGCAGCGTGGAAACTACTGCCACATATTTCTCGGTGGGTCCTGCACACTATAGAAAAGGGTTCAGAATTCGGTTCTTGTCCGCCCAGATTTCTAGGGGTCCTCCCCACTGTGGTGGACCCCGAGCAGGCTTTGGTTATGGAGCAGGAAGTACTGACACTTCTGCAAAAGGAGCTGTAGAAGGGGTTCCTCCTCCCAGCAGACAGTCAGGGTTTTACTGCCATTACTTCATTGTTCCGAAAGAGGATGAGGGGTCGCGTCCTACTCTAGACCTGCGTCAATTAAACAGCAGGTTTCAGAATCTTAAGTTCAAAGTATGCTTACGCTAAATATGATTGTGTCACAGATTCAGTCCGAGGACTGGTTTGTCACAATAGACTTAAAGGACGCTTACTTATCTATCCATCCTCATCACAGGAGGTTCCTGAGGTTTGCTTTCAGGGGCGAAGCATACCAGTATCGGGTTCTTCCATTCGGCCTAGGTTATCACCCCACACCTTTTACAATATGCGTGGATGCAGCTCTGGCTCCTCTGAGTTTCCAGGGCATTCGTGTATTAAATTATATCGATGATTGGTTGATTTTAGCTCAGTCCGAGCTTTTGGCAGTTCAACATCGAGATGTCGTTCTGTCCCACATAAGGAGGTTGGGGTTGCGGCTCAACACCAAAAAGAGTGTACTCCTCCCAGCTCAGAGGACCACTTTCTAGGTGTATTATGGGATTCGACAACAATGCAAGCACGTCTGTCTCCTGCACGTATTTCTGCGATTCTCACAGCCGTAAAGAATGTAAAACTAGGTCAGTCACTCACTGTAAACAGTCTCTGAGACTGTTGGGGCTCATGGTAGTTGCGTCTAACGTAGTTACTTTTGGCCTTCTGTACATGAGACCCCTGCAGTGGTGGCTCGGGACCAAGGGGTTTTCTCCGAGGGGAAATCCGTTTTCGCATGATCAAGGTCACGCGGCTATGCCTTCGTGCCTCGGTCATGTGGAAGAAACCTTGGTTCCTCGCCCAGGGCCCAGTGCTGGGTGCTTCTTGTCGACGTGTCACACTATCGACGGATGCTTCCCTCACAGGATGGGGGGCGGTCATGAGTGGCCGCTCGGTGAACGGTCTTTGGCTGGGGCTCATGGCAGTTGCGTCCAACGTAGTTACTTTTGGCCTTCTGTACATGAGACCCCTGCAGTGGTGGCTCGGGACCAAGGGGTTTTCTCCGAGGGGAAATCCGTTTTCGCATGATCAAGGTCACGCGGCTATGCCTTCGTGCCTCGGTCATGTGGAAGAACCTTGGTTCCTCGCCCAGGCCCAGTGTTGGGGGCTTCTTGTCGACGCATAATGCTATCGACGGATGTTTCCCTCACAAGTCGGGGGCAATCATGAGTGGTTGGTCGGCGAAGTGTCCGGATATCCTGCAGATATCCTGTTGAGGCAGGGGCTGTGGCCCGGGGAATGGAGACTTCACCCTGAGGTGGTGGAGATTCTTAGGGAGAACTTCGGTCAAACTACAAGTCGACCTTTCGCATCGCTTGTACAATGCATTGCCTCTTGTGGTTCTCCCTCACGCATCCAGCTCCGCTTGGACTGGATGTAATGTAATAGGTGTGGTTGCCGCTACACCTATACGCTTTTCTCGATATCTTTGCTCCTGGGAGCTCTGGAGTTGTGGATACTGTGGGCTCGGCCTCTGAGGGGGCCCAGCTCATAGATTCAGGTTTCTCGACCGAGGTCGTGGAGACCATCTTCCAGTCTAGAGCTCCCTCCACGAGAAGACTAATATGCTGTTCTCTGCCTGGTGCAGAGAACGCCTTCTGAATCTCGTTTCTGCCCTGTTGGTACAGTACTTGATTTCTGTAATGAATGTTTCTTTGCTGGGCTATCTCTGAGGAGAGATCCTTCATTTCGTCTTCTCCGTGGTACATGAGGCTGAGGCCTGCACGTACTTCGATTTGCACCTGGTTGGTGGTAGTATTTCTTCACCCCAGATCGGGTTGTATTTCTAGGTCCCTACTAAATGTGCGGGTCATTTGTGCTCCAGGCCTTCTGTCCTCCACCTTTAATACCCCAGATCAGGAAAATCTTAAATCTGTTATGCCCTGTCCGGGCTTTGGATGCTTAGGTCCACAGAGCTGCTCAGTGGCGTTTATCAGAACAATTATTTGTCTGCTTCGGGTAACCTAAGATAGGTTGCCCTGCATCTAAACTGATAATGAGCAAGTGGGTAGTTGAGGCTATCTCACTTGCTTATGAAGCGGCCGGACAGCGTTCACCTGTGGCTGTTCAGGCCCATTCTACAAGGAGTATGGCTGCCTCTAGGCTTTAATTTCGGGTGTTTCCCTTCAGGATATTTGTAATGCGGCAGGCTGGTCCTCACCTCATACATTTGTCAGATTTTATGACCTACACCTCTCCACTCCCGGGGCTAGGTTGCTTGCTTCTAGTGTGCGCAAGGACTTCACACAGAACGGGCATTTGTCTTATGGCGTAGTGGGTATGGGGTTCCCACCGCGTCTCAACGCAGCTCGAGTTCCCTTGAAAGGGAACGTCTCAGGTTACGTATGTAACCCTGGTTCCCTGAGAGGGAACGAGACGCTGCGTTCTCCTGCCATACTTCCTGCATGCCCTGATCGACTTGCTTCAGGCTTTTTCAGAAGCTGTCGTGGTCTGTTTTCTGGTGTGCTTTATAGCTTCCTGGTCTATGACGTCACCGCCTATGACGTCTCGCTCTTCCATTGGACTGATTATACACGTGCTTCACGACGCAATCACGCAGAGCGTTCCCACCGCGTCTCAACGCAGCGTCTCGTTCCCTCTCAGGGAACCAGGGTTACATACGTAACCTGAGACGTTTCTCAGGGGAACGCAAAAGTTTCTCCATCGAACGCAAAGTTTCTCAGGGGAACGCAAAAGTTTCTCCATCGAACGCAAAGTTTCTCAGGGGAACTCAAAAGTTTCTCGAGCGAACGCAAAGTTTCTCAGGGGAACGCAAAAAGTTTCTCGATCGAACGCAAAGTTTCTCTGGGGAACTCAAAAGTTTCTCGAGTGAACGCAAAGTTTCTCAGGGGAACGCAAAAAGTTTCTCGAGCGAACGCAAAGTTTCTCTGGGGAACTCAAAAGTTTCTCGAGCGAACGCAAAGTTTCTCAGGGGAACGCAAAAGTTTCTCCATCGAACGCAAAGTTTCTCAGGGGAACGCAAAGTTTCTCAGGGGAACGCAAAAGTTTCTCCATCGAACGCAAAGTTTCTCAGGGGAACGCAAAAGTTTCTTGAGCGAACGCAAAGTTTCTCGAGCGAACGCAAAGTTTCTCAGGGGAACGCAAAAGTTTCTCAGTGGAACTCAAAAGTTTCTCAGGGGAACGCAAAAGTTCCTCAGTGGAACTCAAAAGTTTCTCGAGAGAACGCAAAAGTTTCTCTGGGGAACGGAAAAGTTTCTCAGGGAAACGCAAAACGTTTTATGAGTGAATGTAAAGTTTCTCAGGGGAACACAAAACTTTTGCGAGAGAACGCATAAGCATTGACGACTTATATTTCCTCCACCATGTTCCTTTATGGGCTCCATAATTGTATCCATGACGGACTGACTGGAGGGTGAAAGCGTCTCTGAATGGGAAGGGCTGAAAAACACTAGGGCTTGATGATGTCAGCAGAAACGGAAAATTGTTAAAGGTGTTTATTACATAATGGTATATATTTTATAATATATATTTTATATATTACAGACGGACAGGTCTACTTCTTAATCATATGCTGAATAAGTGACAGGACAGTAAAGAAAGAAAAAGAAACTGTGTTGGTGAACCACAGAGGTGAGAAACCAGGAGTTCATACCGAGGGCAAAACATAACCTCATCAAAACAAACGTTCACGTTCTTCCCACTGGCGACACACAAACAGCTCATCTGGTGTTTGTGTGAACATGTATGTGCTTCATAATGAACCACAGATCTATGTCATGTTTAAACATTTTGTTTATATTACGAGACATACAATGTCAGCGTGCTCTAAAACATTAAACCATTTAGAAAAAACGTTAGAGTCGTGCAAATGTTAATGCATTATAGGAGGTTCACAAAATATAAGGTAATATATTAATGTAAGTGGATTTTATTGTTTTGTAATAAATATGATTAATTAAATAGGTTTGAAGCCATCATAGTCATTTTTACAGCTTTACCGCAGCTTTAAGATCGTAAAACAGCCATAGGTTTTTTTGTAAATGGATAGATGTGATGAATGTCGTCATGGCAAAGTTCAGCAATTAGCCTTCCATGTAAAGAGGCTTGAGCCCTCCAACGTAAATGCGTTGGATTTATGGATTCACTCCAGCAGACTGACTGCTTCAAAGCATCTCGCTGGGAGTTCACAGATCTGATGGAGCTCATGAACCTGTGCACACACACCACGAGCTGTAAATCTGGCCAAACAGAGGAGCTCAGGGTGTGATGGAGAGAAGGGCCAGTCCTCCTCAAACTGAGGCCCATTTCTCTTCATCGACATTCCTGATAAGTACACCTTTGTTGTGATAACTCAGTTAACATGTTTTGATCTGCACTTCAGGCCACTGAGCAGCTGAGAGACTCACGGCACACTCACACAACGTGCAGCAGCTCTTTTTGTGTTCGATGTTGATCCATTACTTTCCCCTGTTAAACTCTTGCACCCTGCGAATATTTAGCGTGGGGTGTGTTTCGCTACTGTCTTTAAACAACTGGTCAAGAGGTTGATCGAATGACGGCGTAATCATTGACAGAATCATTTTGTTGAATCTAAAACATTTTACTCAATGCAGTTTGGTAAGGTTGTTAATATTATGTGGATATTTTTAAAATATCAAAATAAGAAATTCGAGTAATAGTATTAAACACCATTACCAGGTCAACCATTCTTTAATTAATATCTATTTTGATGAAAATCTACTTCACTGACTGCTTTATCGGGTACACCTGTTCAAGGGCTCGTTTACGCAGATATCTAATCAGCCAATCACATGGCAGCAACTCTGCTGAAGTTCAAATTGAGCATCAGAATTTGGGAGAAAGGGGATTTAAGTGACTTTGAATATGGCATTGTTGTTGGAATGGGAAAAGCTTTTATGGACCAAAATCTTTCCAGGTCCTTGTTGAATCTGTGCCATGAAGAATTAAGGCAGTTATGAAGGCAAAAGTGGGTCCATGCTGGTACTGGCGATGTCTACCTCATAAAATGTTTGGATAATGTATTTTAAATCTATTTTTAATCAATTTAAATGTGATTAAATTTGATTTGAATCTATCAAACAGCATAGACGCATTGTTCAAACTTTTATCTGTATAGCTGTTTTATTTATTGGATATTTTGTTTTTCATTTTTTTATGTCACTCCTCTTATCTGCCATTGGTCAGTCAAACAGATAGTCCCGCCCCTATCTGTATATACACTGGTTGAGCCAGTGTTGGTCGGGACACTCAAACTGTCACAAGTAATACATTTGCCTGAGAAGTGTAAACTCTATGTACCAATTGGGTTTTTGTTTTAATAAGTTCTTCTAATGAATTTTAATATAAAAAAGTGCTGTAATTTATTTTGTCAATACTAACAAATTTGGGCTTTCATGTAGCTCTAGACATACTGTAGACCCATTGATATCATCCTAATAGCTCTAATGTCGAGTAATAATACAAAATAAATAATAATAAATAATTTCTGAAAGGGCGTGTTCATGTGGAGCTCAGGAGACTGAAAAGAGCAAACTTATCAAAACAAGTCTAACCACTCAAAACTGCATATTTACATTTACATTTACATTTATCTGACGCTTTTATCCAAAGCGACTTACAATTGCTATATTTCAGAGGTCGCACGCCTCTGGAGCAACTAGGGGTTAAGTGTCTTGCTCAGGGACATATTGGTGTCTCACAGTGGATTCGAACCCGGGTCTCTCACACCGAAGGCCAGAAGAAGATGCAAGAGATCTGGGAGAGAGAGAGAGGATAAGAGTTGAAGAGTGAAGAGTTGTTTGAAAAGCTGCTAACATTTGTTGAAGGGCTGTGAAGTGGAGTCAGACACCTGTGTCCACACACTGAAGATGCATTCAGTTATCACAAACATCAACAAATCCCCATCACACACACCATCACCAGGGTTTAATAGCTTTTACATAATCAGTGCAAGTAATCGAGTTTTTAACACTTCATTACACCTGCAAGCTAGGACAAGTACATCTGTCATTTTGGGAATATTGGGAGCACATTATTGTGATGGGTTATTGACTCAGTTAAACTTTACTTCGATAGTCCACTTTAGATATTCTACTAAATATAACTTTGCAACTGTATGTCAACTAAATAGTATTAGTAGACTGGTAGGGTTAGGGTTACTATAATAGTTGACATGTAGTTGCAAAGTTACTTATAGTTAGAAGAATGTCTAAAGAGGACCATCAAAATAAAGGTTTAAAACTATTACAATAATAGAGAGCACTAGAAAAATATAGAGACACTTTCAAAATCCGATCAATTCCCATTGAAACATGCCATACTGTGGACAAAATGGGTTTTGAATTAGGCAGTTTTTTTAATGTATCAATTAAATACTCTGATAATCAAACCAAAATTCCTACGTTTTATTTTACAGTGTCCTTGTTACTTGTTACATGTAATAACTATAATAATAACAACAGTACATTATGCATAATTACACCACTAACCATAAACCAAACTCTAATCGTAACTATAACCCTATAGTTAGTAAATGTAGTTAATTAATATTACTCAGTATTTAAATATATAATTACAGTGTAACAAGTACACCTTAAAATAAAGTATTAAAGTATTAAAACTTAGTAAAAACTCAAAAACTCACTCTTTATTCACATATTTAGATAATTACCCAAATTATCTTTCAAAAATAAAACAGTTTCAGCATTTTAGATGGCATATGCACATTTAGGACTATTTCAGTCAAGCTCCGTTTTATATATTATCTATTATCATATTATCTATATTCAGATGCTCACAAAAAACTGTCTTAAGAAATATTTTCATCAGAAAAAAAATCAAAAGAAAAAAATTTGATTTTCGAAAATTGCAATCTTTGTGGGGACATAAAACAATAACGTTTAGACTTTAAAAAATGTAGATTTTTTTTTAGATTAACATATAAACATGGAATAAATTACGCTTTTATTCACATAGAAAACAGCTGTTTTACATTCCACTTATATTTCACAATACTGTTTGTACGGTATTTTTGATGAAATAAAGGCAGGTGAGTATATTTGTTGAGTATATACACGTTTAAAAATGTTTTATTAATAACAAGGGATTTGTGAAATGCGATTTAATTGTAAAAGAATAATAAAATAATTTAAAGGATGCTTATATTTGGCATTGCTGCTTTATGCTGCATGAAAACAAAATCTAAATGAATTGTAAAAAATCTAAATGAAAACATATTATAAAATGACACATTCCAACCATTAACTAAATTAATTGCATTTTTTTATACTTTACTGAATATGTTAAAAATATCCATTTTCTTCTCTCTTCCTGCCCAGCACTAAATAAGACACTTCTTGCAGTTGGAGAAAATGATTAACACAGTGGTATTCCAGTAAGTGTCCTTTGTCAGGATATTATTACTTCATTCCTGCACTCAGTCTAGCAGAAATGTGAGCACAGTGGTAAAAGTTCTCCTGGACGGACAGGAGATGAATTTTCATTGGAAGTGGATTCTGGAAGTCCATGACTTGGCTGTGAACTTGAGTGTTATGTGTGAGTGAACTGCTAGTGTGAAGTAGAAAGTGATCTGATACATAGATTGTAAATATGAAGATCCAGATGAAAGAAAATCTGATCAGAAAGTATCCTACACATCCATCTTGTTTTTTCACCCATATTTCTTTACTCATGTGAAAAGACTGGTAATAGAACTTGAAGAGGTTAGCCTGTCCGGTTGATGATCATCAGTTTGGAGATATTCAGAGATGTTCTCCATGGAAGGAAGGTTGTGTGTCTCTCAGACATCAAACAAAGAGGAAGTCCTGTTCCTACCATTGTCTTCTCGGTTCACTTTATTTCAAAAGTGCGCTTTAAACATTCTACTGACTATAAGTAACTTTGCAACTACATGTCAACTAACTCTCTTTAGAGTATTAGTGGACTGTTAGGTTATGGTTAGGTGATAGGGTTGAGGTTAGTAGAATAAGTTGACTTGTACTTCCCAAGTTACTTATAGTCAGTTGAATATCTATTGAGGAGCATCACAATAAAGAGTTAGCAGATATTAAGCAGAGAGTCTACGATTACTATAATGACTGCTAGTTGACATGTAATTGCAAATCTACTAGTTAGTAGACTGTCTAAAGTGGACTATCGAAATAAAGTGTTACCGTATTCTCTGCTGTTCTTATTGTTGGTTAACACCAAATCTAATTAAAAAATTTGTTTCAAAGCTTTTAAAAAAACGAGCAACATCTCATTACATACAAGTGAAATCAACAACCATCACCTCGAAACACTGGTTTGATATGGCAGCCGTTCTCATGTTGAGATCCAGCGAGGATCGGGACCAGGACCGTGGGACCAAACCTCTAGACGTCCGGCTTCATTTATTCGTCAGGAGCACAATCATGTCGAGAGGAGCAGGGAATGAACAGAATGGAGATTGCAGGAGTTGGGCATTTTACACTCTGGCAGTCACCCAGCAGATAAAGTTGTGCTCCGTCTGGAATAACTGGAAGCAGCGAGCCTCGAGAAATGTTCAGTTCCCTGGGAACGTTCTTTGTCCTGACAGTTGGAAAAGAGCTGGGAACGCTGAGATGGCAGGGTCGATGTATGTCACTGGATGACGTTCACTTTGCTTCATCAGTTCCCACAGACTCTTAAGCATAAAGATATTTTGCCATATACTGTGTTAGTAAATGTGAAATGGTGTTCAAATCCATTTTTTTGTTTTTCCATCTTATTGACAAAAACCTCTACCTAGGTTAAGGTATTCAGGTTGGTTCAATCATATTGCATAATATATATGAGTTGAGTAAAAAAGTTAATCTATGGATGTCACAAACACTCAAAATGGTTCATTCAAGAGACAACGTTATATTTCAGGAATAGTTTTGGAGCGACTTTTGGGTGAAGTACAATCTGATTATTATATCCCAGAATAATTCGCCTGATGACCATGTATTAATAAATTATCACTTATAAATGAAATTAATGTATCAAATTTAATTTTAAATAAACCACCACACGGAACAATACAATTATTTTATTACCCCTCTGATTCTGTCTTTTTATGGAATGAACTTCATCATTGCTTTGCCAAAGTCTATTTTTTAAAATAGTTTGTTCGCCTTAAATTTTTTTCAATTCTTCCTCTAGTTTACAACTAGCTACGATACTTTATGTAAGGCATGCAATGTTTTTTTCTGAAATCTACACGAGATGCAAACATTTCTTAGACTTCCCAGAGCTACATATCACCTGCAAACACAAAACAATGTGACAAGAAATGCCTAAAAAAGTGAGTATTTTTGCTCCCTTTAGTGAGTTAGTGCCCATCAGTGATGTTAGAAATGTGTGTGTGACAGAGAGTGAGGTTTAGGGAGGACGGATCTGGGCTGATGAAACCGAATCCTCTGGCTGTCCATTACGGTCCGCTGGAACAAATCGATCGGAGCGGGTGTCTGCGAGAGACGCGTCTGCCAGGCTCTCCTCACCTTGGCTGGAGCCGCGGGGGCCCGTCCCGTCTGCCTCTGAGGCTTTATGGGCCGAAGCCTGAGCAGGAGTTCAATCTGAGCGTGTCCTCCTCCTCCTCCTCAAATATTGAAGCTTCAGTCACCAATGTGGGAATGTTATTAAAGTATATTAGACAACCAAATATCAACTAAACAAAATTGTTTGTTTTTTCTAAAGTGTTTTTTTTTTCAGCCAGTTCTTCAGGTGTTCAATCAGTGGAACCACAAATGTTTTCTTTAAATAAATGTAGTATTACTTACTACAAAGTTATACATAACATTTTTTGAGAAATGCAACATTCTGTTTGTTTCCTTATATAAAAGTTTCTATTAAATTAGGTGTATTATTTATACACTCGAAAACACTTCAACTTATTTCAACTTAAAATCTTAAGTTCAGTTGCTGCCTTCATTTTTTTTAAAGTTGGTTGTACAAATTTCAAATTATCAAGCAAAATTGGTTTGTCAGTGGGGTTTTTTTCTTCCCAGCCAGTTCTTTAGTAAGAAGGATGCCAAATTTCGCTTAAGTTTCCTTAATTTTCAAAAGTTAGAATTAAAAATAGCACATATTTAATACACTGTAAAACATTTCCACTTATTTCAACTTAAAAACTTAAGTTCAGTTGCTGCCTTAAAAAAAATTAAATTAAGTTTTATGTCATTTCAAATGAAAATATATTACACTGACTTACAAAATTGAGTTGAATCTTGTACAACTTATATACAAAAGTTGAAATTAATTCAATTATTTTGTTCAGTTAATGTAAAAAATTTGCCCTAACATAAATTAATGATCATATCATTAATATTTTCTTCTAAGGCACTTTTCTTTTTTTCTTTTTTTTTGAGCGCAAGCAATGAAAATTACTGAGAGATTTTTTGAGTACTTGTCATTCTGGAAATCATGATCTTGATTCATTAATGCTTTACAAACACAAAGTGGCAGAATACTTTTAATTCGGAACAATGAATCGACCGACTGATTGTTTCAGACCTAACAAGCTTCATTTTGTCATGTTTTGTTTAAAAAATGTCATGGTTTACATGTCTAAATCCTTTTTAAGGCTATGTTAATCCATCACTAATGAAAGCATTTCCCCTTCAAATCAAGATGTGCTCATAACACTCATAACAAAAGTAGATTTGCCTAAAAAAAAATCTGGGTATAAACATAACTTTGTTGTCAACCCTTAATTTTTGTGCTGTGATTATTAGTGTCAGTTTCTCCCAGGATTCCCGTATATAATTCTGCGAGTCCCATCAAAGTCCCTCTGCTCATTCATCCTTCATCATGATGTGTTTGATATCTCTTTCATATGGTTCGATATGAGTGTCACGGTTAAATCCCGTCTCAGTCAGCTTGAGTCCCAGCTGCTGCTGTGATCTCACACTAACCCTGTTGTTTATATCGGGACACAATTAAGTTGGGGCCAAGCCGAGAGTCCCAGAGAGAGAGGCAAGAGTGCAGGGCAGAGGCTCGGGTTTCAGCAGCCGTCTCTCAGCCTCTCCTCCGCACATTATTCAGCTTATTAAACCAACTCTTGCAACACCGATATGCAAATAAAAACTGTGATTTCTGTTTTCTCTGCAGTTTTTACAGTAGCAACTAAGCAAAAACAGAAAAATATAAATATTTTTTGCTGCTAAACAATAATTCACAGGAGTGTTACTACTAGTTATGTATTTTTGTTTAAGTTTCCTTACAATGCAGACTATTCTAAAATATTATTATTATTTTTTATATTTTCTTGCATAAGCAATTCAATTACTGAGATTTTTTATTTTTTTTTATTTTGGAGAGTGCATTTATCTCAGAATATATCTTTAAATGCCCTCTAGTGGGCCGCTCAGAAAATCATCCTCTGGTATGTAAAAAAAAAAAAAAAAACTAAAATATGACCTATAATACAGTTTTTTTTTTAAAATTTGTCTCCAATTTCAAAACCTTGATATGATTTTTCAAAACTCTAGACACAGAACTTAAAGCAGTCATTACTTGTAACACAGGCTTTCCAATTTTCAAAACTTTGCATGTGGCATTTGTATCTTTAAATAATTTCATATAACTAATTAATCATGAATTACCATAGGAACATTACTTTAGATCACCCCCACACAAGGTATCCATAGTTTCGATCTGTAGTTGTTAGTACAATCATTAAATATTGGTATACAAAATATGTGATGCAGGTTTCATTATGGTTCTACACGTTCATACATCACTGTAATAGACTAGAGAGAAGAGTACAGACACAACGGAATCATTGAATTGTTTTTTATTTGTCATTAAGAAATAACATTGAACAAAATATGAAATTTATTGATGAAATATCACAACAATCAAATCACAACATAGATTTTTCAAAGGAAAAAAACAGGGGTGGGTGAACTACAATACAGTAAAAGGTGAACTGAAGTGTTCCTCACTGCACTTCTATGTTTCCATCAACCAGGTCTTGTTGATTTGGCCACAGGTCTCATCCGCGTCACAATGGATGTTTTCATTAGCTAAACACTGTGTAAAGAACCTTCTGGCATGGTGAATCTAGGGCTGACACTGATCTGCTGTGATATCATTGCATGCATCATCTATGGCCTCCCCGACATCAACATAGTGTCAGCCCAGATCCGGCCCACATGTGGATTCCACACGGCCTAGATGTGGGCTGGATCTTGGCCGACACTATGTTGATGTCGGGGCTGGAGAAGAGTGACTTGCTCGTGGTATATTGTATACCTTCCACCTCCTTGTGGAAAAAAATTCCTCAATTGGGTTAAGGAAAGGGTAGTATGAGTGTAGATACAGGGTGATAAGTTGTGGATGGGCCTGAAACCATGGTTGTACTGTTCGAGCATGATTAAACTGAACATTATCCCAGACTATTACGTAGGTCACACCATCAGCTCTACGGACCTGATTTAGCTCATCAAGGAAAGTTACAAGGAGAGATGCATTATATGAACCAACACGAGATCTGCATCCTACCACACCATCTTCAGATATAGCCACACACATGGTGATATTGGCTCCACGTTGTCCAGGTACTTGGATGGTTGCCCACTGGCCAATTCAATTCTGACCTCCCCTCCTTCACTTGGCCAGGTTAAAGCCTGCCTCATCTAGAAATATGAATTTGTAATAGTGTTCATCAGCATCCAGCTCCATCACTCTCTAAAAAGACATTTAAGAAAAACAGTTACTGATCACAATGATATAGAATTGTAATCAGTTTTAACAGGTATCTTGAAATTGATCATACCTGAACACCCAAAGACACAAAGATTACTCAGTTGCTTCACTCTATATGCATTTATTTCAAAAGGGACACAGTATGGCTGTTTTAGAGAAATCTGATGCCTTTTCAGAACACGTGCAATAGTCTGCAAACTTATGGCTTCCACATTGTTGAATATGTCCAAGATGTGTTGCCCAATTTCTGTAAGGTGAATATAATTTCTGTCCCGAACCAAATTGACCACAGTCTGTTCTTGTTGGTCAGTCAGAATTCAGCTTCTGCCTCCCTTGTTTGGCCTAGTCTCTATTCTTCAGGGAAAAGGACACAGTAAAAAAAATGTACAGTAATCACAAACTATGGTAAACATTGCCATGCTGTGTACACTCATTTGACAGTTACAAGTAGCTTAAAGTTTAGTGCATTCTGAAGACTTAACAGTTCTCATTGTGGAAAGTTCTGATGATTAAGGCCACAGTTGATCTTCTGAGATTTGGTTGAATCATTGTCATGCCATGATTTATGACATAGGCTACAAATATAGCTCGGATTTAATTGTACACCCTTTGCTGTTGCTGCCGGTGTCTAGGTCTGTGATCTTGTCCTCTACCACTTTCACCCACACCTCCCAAACGAGGCCCATGACCACCTCTCTGGTGAGGCCTAAGCCCTCCTCTATGATGAGGCCCACAATCACCTCTCCAGGGAGGCCTAAGCCCTCCTCTATGATGAGGCCCACAACCACCTCTCCAGGGAGGCCTAAGCCCTCCTCTATGATGAGGCCCACGACCACCTCTCTGGTGAGGACTAAGTCCTCCTCTATGATGAGGCCCACAACCACCTCTCTGGTGAGGCCTAAGCCCTCCTCTATGATGAGGCCAACGTACACCTCTCTGGTGAGGCCTAAGCCCTCCTCTCTGATGAGGCCCACGACCAACTCTCTGGTGAGGCCTAAGCCCTCCTCTATGATGAGGCCAACGTACACCTCTCTGGTGAGGCCTAAGCCCTCCTCTCTGATGAGGCCCACGACCAACTCTCTGGTGAGGCCTAAGCCCTCCTCTATGATGTGGCCCACAACCACCTCTCTGGTGAGGCCTAAGCCCTCCTCTATGATGAGGCCGACAACCACCTCTCTGGTGAGGCCTAAGCCCTCCTCTATGATGAGGCCAACGTACACCTCTCTGGTGAGGCCTAAGCCCTCCTCTATGATGAGGCCCACGACCAACTCTCTGGTGAGGCCTAAGCCCTCCTCTATGATGTGGCCCACAACCACCTCTCTGGTGAGGCCTAAGCCCTCCTCTATGATGAAGCCCACAACCACCTCTCTGGTGAGGCCTAAGCCCTCCTCTATGATGAGGCCAACGTACACCTCTCTGGTGAGGCCTAAGCCCTCCTCTATGATGAGGCCCACGACCAACTCTCTGGTGAGGCCTAAGCCCTCCTCTCTGATGAGGCCCACGACCAACTCTCTGGTGAGGCCTAAGCCCTCCTCTATGATGTGGCCCACAACCACCTCTCTGGTGAGGCCTAAGCCCTCCTCTATGATGAGGCCCACAACCACCTCTCTGGTGAGGCCTAAGCCCTCCTCTATGATGTGGCCCACAACCACCTCTCTGGTGAGGCCTAAGCCCTCCTCTATAATGAGGCCAACGTACACCTCTCTGGTGAGGCCTAAGCCCTCCTCTATGATGAGGCCCACGACCAACTCTCTGGTGAGGCCTAAGCCCTCCTCTCTGATGAGGCCCACGACCAACTCTCTGGTGAGGCCTAAGCCCTCCTCTATGATGTGGCCCACAACTTCCTCTCTGGTGAGGCCTAAGCCCTCCTCTATGATGAGGCCCACAACCACCTCTCTGGCGAGGCCTAAGCCCTCCTCTATGATGAGGCCTACGACCACCTCTCTGGTGAGGCCTAAGCCGCCCTCCATGATGAGTCCCACGACCACCTCTCAAAAGGTGTGCTTGTCCCCTCATATTCCTCTGACCATCATATATTTCTTGTATCCCTCCCACTGCTGGCTCCATATCTTCACTATATTCAGTAGGATACCACTCATCTCACTATATATACCAATATGAGACCTCAATCACCATTATTAATGAGTTGCCAGCAACTCCTTTAAACCACAAAATAAATTACAAGGACCATCTTGCATACAGTAATGTCAAATATGAAGATGTTGTCTGTAAAAGTGGTACATGGGACCATATAAACCGAATCTGACAAAGAATGATGACGAAATATGACATTTATAGACAATGTAGTCCAGCTGCGTCATGTTCTGTGGTAATTGGTGTCAACTGATGTAGTAATCCTGAAACTTTCATGATGTAAACGTGGAATATTGTTCATCAGTTTCCATAAAAAGAGTATAGCATTCTTTAACTGTTACTTATCATTTTGAGCAGATGTATCAATTGATAGTTAGATAATTGTAATGAAATGAACAGACAGTAATCAAGACAGACAGATAGACAGATAGATAGATAGATAGATAGATAGACAGATAGATAGATAGATAGACAGATAGACAGATAGATAGATAGATAGATAGATAGATAGATAGATAGATAGATAGATAGATAGATAGATAGACAGATAGACAGATAGATAGATAGATAGATAGATAGATAGATAGATAGATAGATAGATAGATGGAAAGATGGAAAGATAGATAGATAGATTTAATTATATAGTAAGTACATGTTCATTAATATGACTGTACTTATTTGTATGATTACACTGTAACAAGGGCACCTTAAAAAAGAATGTAACCATCAATTAATAATCAGAAGTAAAATAATGCAGAACAGTGTTCTAAGTCCAGTGTTTTGAGCTCCATATACATTTGACAGACTTTTTACAAACACAAGGAGGATAATTTCAAACACAATCACAAACATAAATTACTGCTGAGCACTCAGTACAAATCGAAGGAAATAAATACACAAGTCATGTCAACATGTGAATACCATCCCGAGGCCGGACAGGAAGACAGACCTCCAGTTCCTGCGACGGTAGCCAACATTAGACTTGCCTTTCATTTCTCTCTCTCTCTCTCTCTCTATTCTCTCCTTCTCTTTCTCTCTCTCCGGAGGCAGCACTGAGTTCATGCTCTCCACATGTGTGGTCCAGCAGCCCGGGGGAGCTATCCCACAATCCCAGGCACACGTGTGTCGGACAGAGACGGAGCAGATAAACAGAGGGGGTTTTCTGGCTCCTGAGCATCTCTCAGACCTGCGGACTCTACTGTACTCTACTGTACTCTACTGACTCAAATTACACACTTCAGCTGCTGCACAACACCACGCTCGCACATCTACAATTATATGTCTCACAGTCACAGACTGCTATTTAGGTATAGCTAGGGTTTGACCAAAACGATGGTTACCTGATAATGAGAAGAAGAAAAAAGCATGTACAACATAAAGTAAAATACAGAAAAAGTAAAAAAAAAATTATATATATATATATATATATCAGTGGCAGGCCATGCATTGCACACCTAGGCCTTCAGTGGTGTCCAACCTTAATTAATAACTTTTAATAGTGTAGCAGCACGCAGACTCTCTGTAATTGTTGTGAAATTGTTGTTTTTATTTTGCACCGGCAGTTATAGGGTTAATGCGGTGAGTTGGGAAAAGGCCGGTAGAGAGAAACGAGCAAGTGAGTTCGGCTTGTGCTTGCGTCCCGATTATAAGCTCAGTTATAAGAACTGAAAGATTATAAGAGCCTCCCTTGTCTTGTCGTTCAAGGGTTACAGTCCCTTGTCAGACGTTACAATAGTATTGTTTAAAAAATAATAATGAAGTTTCGATCATACATTTTCAAGAAAAATTAAGAAGAAAATCAGATTCACAACGGGAAAACGGGGGCAAAAAAGCATTATACGCACCAAAACTACTGATTATTTTTTTACACAAAATCCATCCTAATTTCTTTCCTTAACAAATACTTAAATTATTCTGTTGTACCTGTGCGTTTCAGCCCCAACAACCTTTTCTATCACCATCGAGGCTCATGCTGAAAGTTGAGTCTGTCCCGTCGTTCTGGCATCAGTTTTACTTCGTTTTAGGGCTGAGAGTGTCCGCTCGACAGAAGCAGTGGACACAGGGACAGTCACCGCAACACATGACGATGTGTACAGCTCTGACCCATGCTCTCACACACATGACGATGTGTACAGCTGACCCATGCTCTCACACACATGACGATGTGTACAGCTGACCCATGCTCTCACACAAAGTTTTGAAGGAAATCAATGAGATCAGCTGGACTTTTGCCTTCAAAATCAGACCTGGCATACATTACAGTCAGTCAGTTCTGTTATTACCCGGACAGATCGAACAGAGTTCAGTGACTCTGCGTTAAGCTGGATAAGGCTGAATAAAGGATTTTTTGCAGTAGGTTTGAACCTGCTGGGGGTCGAGGAGGGAAGTAAATATTAATGTGTGGGTTGAAAAACTATCAAATCTACAGGAATGTATTTTAGTTTCTGCAGTTTGCTACAGATGCGGTTAGCCTTCTCAGCCTCTGACTACCAGTAAAAGTATGCGCTCTGACCATCCAATCAAAGCACGTGAAAATGCTGATGTTATTGTACGCCTGCTAGATGGCCCCGGTGCAGTCAAATCGAAATCTGATTGGCTGATTAAATCTGACTGATTATGTGATTGGTTAAAGCAACAGTTTCATTGCCATTCATTTTAAGCTACAGGCGCCGCACTATCGATTCTGAAGGCATCGAGGCAGATTTATTTTACCCTGGCAACACATGATGGCAGAAATATAATTGGATAAAAGCTCTAACATAAACATACACTACTGGAAGCAGCGCAACAAGAGAAAAGCTACGAAATTAAGAGAATGGACTATTGGGAATAATTATAATAAAAAATATATTAAAGTGCAAGTCAGTGATTCTGATAATGTTTAGGCCAGCAGAGACGGCCTTGCTTACCCTGACGGCCCACCACTGATATATATATAAATATATACCTATATATATATGTGTATGTGTGTGTGTGTGTGTGTAATGTATGTCCTTAAACATAATTATAGCTTTAAAACAGGAAAGATCATTTTAGATCTTGGAAATGGAAAAAAAGGTGACGTTCTATCCAACAATAACTCAATATTTTTTTTTTTTCATATTTTTGTTAGTACACTAAGGTTTCATTTGTTAAATACATTAGTTAGCATCAACTAACAATGCTTCTACAGCATTTATTAATATTAGTTAATGTTAATATCAACATTTACAACAATGTAAAAAGTAATGGTAATAAGCAGTTCCTACCATAAAGAGCTGTTTTATACTTGATTTAACCAATAAAAAAAGTTGTTGGTATAAATTACTGTATTTTAGGTTGATTCTGCAATGTTAAATAATAGTTTTGACTAAAAAAAACAGTTAGATTGTTATCATTTTAGGTTAAGTTTTGTTTAATACTAAAAAATAAAAGTTATCCGTTGGTTGGGTTAGTAGCCTACATTTGTAATGAGAACGTATTGTAAAGTGTTTCCATTTTATTTCATAAGCAGCAAATTAACTGTAAAAATTAGAGCTGAATATAAATGCAAGTAAATTAATTAGATCCCAGTGTAATTATGATCATCATTGTTGGTTTTTTTATTGTGTGTGCATGCGTGAGTGTCCGCATTTGAGTGTGTGTGTGTGTGTGTGTGTGCGTGCGTGCCTGCGTGTCCGCATTTGAGTGTGTGTGTGTGTGTGCGTGCGTGCCTGCGTGTCCGCATTTGAGTGTGTGTGTGTGTGTGTGTGTGCCTGCGTGTCCGCGTTTGAGTGTGTGTGTGTGTGCGTGCGTGCGTGCGTGTGTGTGTGTGTAAACGATCTCTGTCCCGTCTCCAGCAGCAAGTGTGTGTGTGCGTGGGTGCGTGTCCGCGTTTGAGTGTGTGTGTGCGTGCGTGCGTGTGTTTGTGTGTGTGCGTGTGCGTGTGTGTGTGTGTGTGTGTGTGTGTGTGTGTGTGTGTGTGTGTGTGTGTGTGTGTGTAAACGATCTCTGTCCCTCTTCAGCAGCAGGTGTGTGTGTGTGTGTGTGCGGGTCATCAGGGTGGGTGTCTGCGGGGCAAGAGAGCACAGGGGCAGGTGAGGGGGTAAATTACAAACATGTCGATTATAATTTAAGACACGTTGACTTGTCTTTAATATAATATCTCTATCCCCATTGACAAACACGTCGGCAGTGCAATGAATATATGTTTATAGGGTAGGATTATTCCATTGGTCTCATTAAATGTCCATTTAACTTTTATTTATTTTACGTTTATGGGATATAAAATGACCCGTGTTAATAAGTGAATGGGCCTAGGTGTAATGTGGATATTGATATAAACATGATAAACAATTGTCTTCTCTCATCTTCTCACTGTCATGCTTATGTTCAGTTAGTGTCATCATCATGCACTTCTAGTTTGTTTTTATTCTCATCATGTGTTCCTGTTCAGTTTTCCCGCTCTCTTTTGTGTTCTTGGTTTCAGCTGTGTCCTATTAATTATCCTCGTTTTCGTTTGCTATAGAAGTTGATCCCTCACATTCATTCTCTGTTCGGTCTATGTTGCATTAAGTGTGTGTTGCTCAACCTGTTAATTCTTGTATTATCGTCATTAAACTTCATGGTGGAATTATACTCATCATCTTCATATGCCTTCCTGCAACCACCGGTGACACTCACAGTTATGTACAAAGATCTGCTAGTTACGTTTTATCTGCGGACGTTACAGACGATACATCCCATGATAAAAGTTGTGAACATTTGCTGAGGAATTGTTGGAATCTGTGAAAAATAATGCTAAATAAATCTCTCAGGTTGGTTATAAACTCCAAACAATCATTTCGTCTCCTCTTCTGTAAAGCAGAGCCCATCCATCTTTCCATTACTGAATCACATCCTACAAATCCTCTTCCATGCTAATGTTTTCAGAAACGCTGACTTGTCCACCTGAGGGTTTATAACCCAGGCCTTCCGCAACACATGTTTCACACGCTGCCGTCAAGGTGTGTGTTTCCCGCTGCTTACCTGCCATAGGACGATGCATCGCTGAAGAAATCAACTAGCCGCGACTGTTTCCCGAAACAGGACTGTCGCAAATTTGAGGGTCTTGCAGCACTATGCTAATAACGACGGGACTTGAATCTGTGGCCGAGAAGAGAGAAAGTGAAAGAAAGGTCCTGTCGAGACGCAGATTAACCGGAGGGACCATTAAAAGTGATCCGAGAGCCAGAAGCCCATCATCAGGACCATTACAGGAGAACTGCGGTTTATCTCAACATGCAAACGTCCAAAAGTATTGAGTGAACCAGCATATTGATTCTAATGACTCAATGAGTGAATTTGCCCGTCATCGATTCACTGAGTGACAGTTTTCAAATAGTCTGTAATAAAGTGTGTATCTAAATGAAGAAGTATATCTCTTTACAATCAAGTCCCATTAGTTTAGATTAGTTAATTCATTAACTAACATTAACAATGGGCAACACATTTGTTAATAAAAATACAACTGTTTATAATAGTTCATGTGGTAACACTTTATTTTACAGTGTCCTTGTTACATATGTCACATGTACTTACCATAGTAATAACAGTAAATTATGCATAATTACACGCAACTAACCCTCAACCAAACCCTAATCCTATAGTAAGTACATGTAGATGCTTAATATTACTATTACACTGTAAGTGTAACCCTTTATTTTAAGATGACGTTGTTACGTCGTATGAGGACTACTGAGTAATATTAATTAACTACATGTACTTACTATAAAGTTACGGTTAGGGTTAGTTACTTGTAATTATGCATAATTTACTGTTATTACTATAGTAAGTACATGTTGTAACATGTAACTACGTCACCTTAAAAAAAGTTACTGTTCATGTTACCTCTGTTCCATTAAATAATATTAACAGTTGTTATACCATGGTCTGGGTGAATACTCGATTCTGATTGGCTGCAAGGTGTCCGATAAAAAGTGATAGAGGACACCTAGTAAAGTAGTTCTGGTGAAACTGCCTGTTTACCATTCGAAATTAATAAATAAATGCGCTGCCTACAACAGCTGTGAGTAACCATAGCAACATGCAGTCAAAGTATCCGTTAACAATTTGCTCTATCAAAACAAACATCTAACGTCAGTTAGATATTACATAGCCTACTAATACAACAATGAGCAACTTTGTTATTTCTTTTAACATTTATGGAGAATATGAAAACTTTGACGACTGGGATGCTGCTGAAGAAAGAAGAAATTTAAATAAAACGGAGAAACGACACAAAGAGATAACACCGGGAGAATTGAATCAAATAGAAGACGAAAAAGATGAGATCAACACGAAAAAAAATTCGAAATGGGCAGTAAATACACTCAGAGACTTTATTGTTCAAAAAGAAATGGACTCCAGCTTTGAAAATTACACCGCTGCTGCTCTGTTTTTGTTGTTTGATTAATTGTTTTATGTGTAATAAAAAAAGAACTATGCCTACCTTTGTGTTTCATGAATAAAAAAATGCATTTTTTGAACCTGAAGGGTTCTACAAGCTGAGCGGACTATAAATATCTCCGGTTGCTAAATAAACCGTCAGGCAAGTTATTATTTATTATTTGTAAAAACTAGATTTAGCCTAATTAAAATATAAACTAATGTTTTAAACATGTTTTATTTGACAAGTGACCATGGTATTGATGGTCCGCTGCGCGTCGGCCGGTTCACACCTCGCCGTCGTCCATTAAAACCTGACAATGGACACCTCGTCGGGCATTAACCCTTACTAAATCTACATTTTAACAATAGGTTTCACTTTTTTTCGATAGTCCACTTTAGACATTCTACTGACTATAAGTAACTTTTCAACTACATGTCAGCTAACTCTCTGTAGTAGACTGTCAGTAGACTGTTAGGTTATGGTTATGGTTATGGTTAGGTGTTAGGTTTCGGGTTAGGAGAACAAGTTGACTTGTAGTTGCCAAGTTACTTATAGTCAGTAGAATATCTGTTGGGAGACCAACA